>NW_025791302.1:133921-234428 GCF_907164935.1 Osmia bicornis bicornis
GTAGTACATTGTTTGTGCGAGGATGGAAGAGGATCAACTTGTTTCATATGGCCGAGAGTTTCGTACTCAGACAGAAACTCGTGGTAAGGTTTAGAGAACCGCTGAATTACGAATGAGACGATTTTCTAACGATCGAAGACATCGAAAGGCTGTTGAGCGTGATTCGCCTAAATTTATTGGTGTTGGGTTTTGAATGGGAGACGAACAATGTATCGTCCATCGTTTGCACGTGAATGTGTGGTTTTTAAATGCTCTTCGCAAATCTGATTTTCAGGAGTGGGTGATGGAGGGAGCTGAGAGGTCCTCGATTTCCCAAATCGACAAAGGTCTTGGTCGAGGTTTTCTAAAACAGACAGATGTGAACTCCTACTGAGGAAGGTGAGAATATTCGCTGGGAAGGACCGGACAGAATCCACCCGAGGGTAGTGTTTTGTGCCGTCGGAGTACACGCGAGCCTTTCCTCAGCCCTGGCAGCAAGAATTGACCGTAAAGAATCTGCTCCGATTATGATGTCGATTGGATCCGAGCTCATGGGTTCGTTGTCTGCAAGTTCCAAATCTGCAAGGTGAGACCCTTTGAAATTTGTTGGTTTTTTGAAGGCACGTACCTTGTGAGTGATCGCCAAAATGATTGCTGTAGTCGAATATGCTGGCTTATCTGATCTAATTGGCGTGACAGTTATTTCTGCGGTGTGGCTTGCGTGCGATTGATTTTCTCCAATTCCGATGATTTTGGTCGGCTGTTTTGTACGCAGGAGACGGAGTGTTTGGGCGAGATTCTCCGTGATAAGGGTTGCCACTGAACCTTGATCCAGAAGAGCTCGAGCCTTAACGCATCGACCCTGACTCGAGCGAATTTGCACGCGCGCTGTTGAAAGAAGAATACATGAGCCTTTTGGAGAATTTGACGCTACGTGAGTACTTATCTCAACTGCGTTTTCGGGAGATTCAGACTCAGCTTTCGATGTGGAAGGAATCGCGTCCTTTGAGCTCGGAAAATGTAAAAGTGTATTATGACGCTGATTACATTCTTTGCATAAGTGCTTGCTTTGGCACTGTGCTGAGGAGTGCTTAATTGAGAAGCAATTGACGCACCGTTTTTGTTTTCGTATAAAATGAAAGCGTTCGGAGACTGGTTGCGAAAGAAATTTCGGACATTGGTAGATTAAGTGAGTTTGTTGACACACCGGACAAGTAATTTTTTGAGATGTCACGGAATGGGTTGAAATCGATCTTGACTTAGATTGTTTACATTTTTCAACGTCGCTCGCTTTTTCGCGTTTTATATTAGGCATTGATTCGAGTGCGCGAATTCTTTTTCTTAAAAACGTGTCAAATTCCTCATACGTCGGAACGTCGGTAGCTTCACTAAGATGAAACTCCCAAGCCTTTCGCGATGCACGATCTAATTTTTGCGTTGCTATAAAAACGATCATGTCATCCCACTTGTCGACCGGTCGGTTTAAATTTCTTAACATTTCGAGAGATATGTTTATTCCATCGCGCAACGCACTAAGGTCGTGACTGTTTTCGGCTGTTACAGACGGCATCGAAAATAACGTGTTCAAATGCGTTGAAATTAACCGCTGTTTGTTTTCGTAACGCGACGTTATGATCTTCCACGCAATGTCAAAGTTTTTGTCTGTTATAGGAAGGTGACTCACGGCGCGGCTTGCTTCACCCGTTAACGATGAATTCAAAAATTGAAGGCGGTCAATGTTTGATAAAGAATCATTATTTTTTACCAGCGAGGTGAAGCGGTCACGGAAGCTCTCCCATTCGGTGAAGGCGCCATCGATGGTTGGCAATTGAATCTTTGGTAGATGAACCGTTGACTTCGACGTCGTTGAATTTGAATTTGCGTTGGCTGTTGTAGATTGCGGTGGAGGCGTGACCTTGGCGAGGACCTCCGCCATGTAGTCCAGAGCCTCTTGGTAACGTTCTTCGGATTCGATGAACAGGTTGTCGACGAAGTACGGGAGGCTGGACTTCGTCGCTTTGTCGGTGCATGCTGCTATCCTCGCATCCAGATCTTGGCTTTGGATGTATGCTTCTTTTAACATCGTCATACGGTTTTGGGTGGTCGCTGCGGTCATTTTTGTTTGACCGAGCTTTTTAAAATTGATAAGCGCACGATCAATAGATCGTAACGTTTGAGTTTGCTTGTACAGCAATTCTTCAAGGTTACTAATGGCCGTTAACGAGTTAAATGTCGATTACAGGTTGACGATTACCGATTTATCCTCGATCCCAATCCGGCTCGAAGGACCAAATTTGTTCTCGGCGAGTGTTGGATTTTTTGGAATGGCGTGGATTCCGTCTTTTCAAAGACGTAGGCGTCGAGGAGAAGAATAACGACACAGCTTGTGGTCACTAATTGTGTATCAATTGTATTTTGTACACAATGAGTCGAAATTAAACACTACAAAAATCACACTTGTGTGTTAATTTGGAATTACACGATTCACTGAATTCGCGGTGCAAGGCACTGAAGTGAATTTAAAAATGCTCGAAAATCGAGTAAAGAAAAGTTCTTGGTCGCTGTTGTCGCTTAGTAATCGCTCTCTGAATTGCTTTCGCTTCTAATGCCGAAACGGTTCGAATTTTTGACTTTTAATATTGGTGAGCGCTCGGATCGGTGGTTAAACAGCGCAACAGCGATTACATTTACTTACGGGATTATCGACCCGAGTTATCGACTGAGGTGGTCGTAAGTTTGAAGTGCGAAATTCGTACACAATGTAATATACTGATACCTTCCCACAGATCAATGTGCATATAATAACAGTATCGTTATTACTAAATCTGAATTAGATCTCCTGCAATATACTGATCCCTTCCCACAGATCAATGTACATTGAATAACAGTATCATCTATACTATATCGACATTGGATATAATGTAATATACTGATGCCTTCCCAGAGATCAATGTAATTTTGGTAACAATATCATTATTACTATATCTACATTAGATATAATGATATATACTGATCCCTACCCACAGATCAATGTACATATAATAACAGTTTGGTTATTACTATATCTACAATAGATATAATGTAATATACTGATACCTTTCCACAGATCAATGTACATACAATAACAGTATCGTAATTACTATATCTACATTAGATATGTAATATACATCTAATAACAATATCATTATCACTATACCTACATCAGATGTAATGTAATATGCTGATTTATTCCCACAGACCAATGTACATTTAATAACAATATCATTATACTATATCTACATTGGATACAATGTAATATACTGATACCTTCCCACAGATCAATGTACATATAATAACGGTTCGTATTTACTATATCTACAATAGATATAATGTAATATACTGCTGCCTTCCCACAGATCAATGTAATTTTGGTAACAATATCATTATTACTATATCTACATTAGATATAATGTAATATACTGATCCCTACCCACAGATCAATGTACATATAATAACAGTTTCGTTACTACAATATCTACAATAGATATAATGTAATACACTGATACCTTCCCACAGATCAATGTACATATAATAACAGTATCGTTACTACTATATCTGCATTTGATATGTAATATACATTTAATAACAATATCATTATTAATATATCTACACCAGATGAAATTTAATATACTGATTTAATCCCACAGACCAATGTACATTTAATAACAATATCATTATTACTATATCTACATTGGATATAATGTAATATACTAATACCTTCCCACAGATCAATGTACATATAATAACAGTTTCGTAGTTACTATATCTACAATAGATATAATGTAATATACTGATACCTTCCCGCAGATCAATATACATATAATAACAGTATCGTTATTACTATATCTACATTAGATATAATGTAATATACTGATTTAATCCCACAGACCAATGCACACTTAATAACAATATCATTATTAATATATCTACATCAGATGAAATTTAATATACTGATTTAATCCCACAGACCAATGTACACTCAATAACAATATCATTATTACTATATCGACATGGGATACAATGTAATATACTGATACCTTCCCACAGATCAATGTACATATAATAACAGTATCGTTATTACTATATCTACATTAGATATGTAATATACATTTATTACTATATCTACATCAGATGAAATTTAATATACTGATTTAATCCCACAGATCCATGTACATTTAATAACAATATCATTATTACTATATCTACATTAGATATAATGTAATATACTGATCCATACCCACAGATCAATGTACATATAATAACAGTTTCGTCATTACTATATCTATTAAATGTACATTGGTCTGTGGGAAGGGATCAGTATATTGCAGGAGATCTAATTCTGATATAGTAATAACGATACTGCCATTATATGTACATTCATCGGTGGGAAGGGATCATCATATTACATTATATCTAATGTAGATATAGTAATAATGGTATTGTTATTAAATGTACATTGGTCTGTGTGATTAAATCAGTATATTAAATTTCATCTGATGTAGATATATTAATAATGATATTGTTATTAAATGTATATTACATATCAAATGCAGATATAGTAGTAACGATACTGTTATTATATGTACATTGATCTGTGGGAAGGTATCAGTGTATTACATTATATCTATTGTAGATATAGTAATAACGAAACTGTTATTATATGTACATGGATCTCTGGGTAGGGATCAGTATATTACATTATATCTAATGTAGATATAGTAATAATGATGTTGTTACCAAAATTACAATGATATGTGGGAAGGCATCAGTATATTACATTATATCCAATGTAGATATAGTATAAATGATACCGTTATTCAATGTACATTGATCGGTGGGAAGGAATCAGTATACTGCAGCAGATCGAATACAGATATAGTAATAACGATACTGCCATTATATGTACATTGATCGGTGGGAAGGGATCATTATATTACATTATATCTAATGTAGATATAGTAATAATGATATTGTTATTAAATGTACATTGATCTGTGGGATTAAATCACTATATTACATTATATCTAATGTAGATATAATAATAATGATATTGTTATCAAATGTACATTGGTCTGTGGGATTAAATCAGTATATTAAATTTCATCTGATGTAGATATAGTAATAATGATATTGTTATTAAATGTATATTACATATCTAATGTAGATATAGTAATAACGACACTGTTATTATTTGTACATTGATCTGTGGGAAGGGATCATTATATTACATTATATCTAATGTAGATATAGTAATAATGATATTGTTATTCTATGTACATTAATCTGTGGGAAGGAATCAGTATACTGCAGCAGATCGAATGCAGATATAGTAATAACGATACTGCCATTATATGTACATTGATCGGTGGGAAGGTATCAGTGTATTACATTATATCTAATGTAGAGATAGTAATAATGATGTTGTTACCAAATTTACATTGATCTGTGGGAAGGTATCAGTATATTACATTATATCTAATGTAGATATAGTATAAATGATACCGTTATTCAATGTACATTGATCTGTGGGAAGGAATCAGTATACTGCAGCAGATCGAATGCAGATATAGTAATAACGATACTGCCATTATATGTGCATTGATCGGTGGGATGTGATCATTATATTACATTATATCTAATGTAGATATAGTAATAATGATATTGTTATTCTATGTACATTAATCTGTGGGAAGGAATCAGTATACTGCAGCAGATCGAATGCAGATATAGTAATAACGATACTGCCATTATATGTACATTCATCGGTGGGAAGGGATCATTATATTACATTATATCTAATGTAGATATAGTAATAATGATATGTTATTAAATGTATATTACATATCAAATGTAGATATAGTAATTACGATACTGTTATTATATGTACATGATCTGTGGGAAGGTATCAGTATATTACATTATATCTAATGTAGATATAGTAATAACGATACCGTTATTATATGTATATTGTTCTGTGGGAAGGTATCAGTATATTACATTATATCTATTGTAGATATAGTAACAACGAAACTGTTATTATATGTACATTGATCTGTGGGAAGGTATCAGTATATTACATTGTATCCAATGTAGATATAGTAATAATGATATTGTTATTAAATGTACATTGGTCTGTGGGAATAAATCAGTATATTAAATTTCATCTGATGTACATATAGTAATAAAGATATTGTTATTAAATGTATATTACATATCTAATGTAGATATAGTAATAACGATACTGTTATTATATGTACATTGATCTGTGGGAAGGTATCAGTATATTACATTATATCTAATGTAGATATATTAAAACGATACTGTTATTATATGTACATTGATCTGTGGGCAGGTATCAGTATATTACATTGTATCCAATGTAGATATAGTAATAATGATATTGTTATTAAATGTACATTGGTCTGTGTGATTAAATCAGTATATTAAATTTCATCTGATGTAGATATATTAATAATGATATTGTTATTAAATGTATATTACATATCAAATGCAGATATAGTAGTAACGATACTGTTATTATATGTACATTGATCTGTGGGAAGGGATCAGTATATTACATTATATCTAATGTAGATATAGTAATAATGATGTTGTTACCAAAATTACAATGATATGTGGGAAGGCATCAGTATATTACATTATATCCAATGTAGATATAGTATAAATGATACCGTTATTCAATGTACATTGATCGGTGGGAAGGAATCAGTATACTGCAGCAGATCGAATACAGATATAGTAATAACGATACTGCCATTATATGTACATTGATCGGTGGGAAGGGATCATTATATTACATTATATCTAATGTAGATATAGTAATAATGATATTGTTATTAAATGTACATTGATCTGTGGGATTAAATCATTATATTACATTATATCTAATGTAGATATAATAATAATGATATTGTTATTAAATGTACATTGGTCTGTGGGATTAAATCAGTATATTACATTACATCTGATGTAGATATATTAATAATGATATTGTTATTAAATGTATATTACATATCAAATGGGATATAGTAATAACGATACTCCCATTATATGTACATTGATCGGTGTTAAGGGATCATTATATTTCATTATATCCAATGCAGATATAGTATAAATGATACTGTTATTCAATGTACACTGATCTGTGGGAAGGAATCAGTATATTGCAGTAGATCTAATGTAGATATAGTAATAACGATACTGTTATTAAGTGTTTATTACGTATCTAATGTACATATAGTAATAACGATATTGTTACAATCTTGCATTGATCTGTGGGAAGTGATCAGTATATTACATGATATCTAATGTAGATATAGTAATAGTTATATTGTTATTAAATGTACATTGGTCTGTGGGATTAAATCAGTATATTACATTTCATCTGATGTAGATATAGTAATAATGATATCGTTATTAAATGTATATTACATATCTAACGTAGATATAGTAATAACGATACTGCCATTATATGTACATTGATCGGTGGGAAGGGATCATTATATTTCATTATATCTAATGTAGATACAGTAATAATGATATTGTTATTAAATGTACATTGGTCTGTGGGATTAAATCAGTACATTACATAACATCTGATGTAGATATAGTAATAATGATATTGTTATTAAATGTATATTACATATCTAACGTAGATATAGTAATAACGATACTGTTATTGTATGTACATTGAACTGTGGGAACGTATCAGTATATTACATTATATCTAATGTAGATACAGTAATAATGATATTGTTATCAAAATTACATTGATCTGTGGGAAGGCATAAGTATATTTCATTATATCCAATGCAGATATAGTATAAATGATACTGTTATTCAATGTACACTGATCTGTGGGAAGGAATCAGTATATTGCAGTAGATCTAATGTAGATATAGTAATAACGATACTGTTATTAAGTGTTTATTACGTATCTAATGTACATATAGTAATAACGATATTGTTACAATCTCTCATTGATCTGTGGGAAGTGATCAGTATATTACATTATATCTATTGTAGATATAGTATGATATTGTTATTAAATGTACATTGGTCTGTGGGAAGGAATCAGTATATTGCAGTAGATCTAATGTAGATGTAGTAATAACGATACTGTTATTAAGTGTTTATTACGTATCTAATGTACATATAGTAATAACGATATTGTTACAGTCTTGCATTGATCTGTGGGAAGTGATCAGTATATTACATGATATCTAATGAAGATATAGTAATAATGATATTGTTATTAAATGTACATTGGTCTGTTTGAATAAATCAGTATAATACGTTACACCTGATGTAGATATATTATTAATGATATTGTTATTAAATGTATATTACATATCAAATGTAGATATAGTAATAACGATACTGCCATTATATGTGCATTGATCGGTGGGATGTGATCATTATATTACATTATATCTAATGTAGATATAGTAATAGTTATATTGTTATTAAATGTACATTGGTCTGTGGGATTGAATCAGTATATTACATTTCATCTGATGTAGATATAGTAATGATGGTATTGTTATTAAATGTATATTGGTCTGTGGGATTAAATCAGTATATTACATTTCATCTGATGTAGATATAGTAATAATGATATCGTTATTAAAAGTATATTACATATCTTATGTAGATATAGTAATAACGATACTGTTATTATATGTACATTGATCTGTTGGAAGGTATCGGTATATTACATTATATCTAATGTGGATATAGTAATAAAAAAACTGTTATTATATGTACGTTGATCTGTGGGATTAAATCATTATATTAAATTACATCCGATGTAGATATAGTAATAATGATATTGTTATTAAATGTATATTACATATCTATTGTAGATATAGTAATAACGAAACTGTTATTATATGTACATTGATCTGTGGGAAGGTATCAGTATATTACATTATATCTAATGTAGATATAGTAATAACGAAAGTGTTATTATATGTACATTGTTCTGTGGGATGAAATCATTATATTAAATTACATGTGATGTAGATATAGTAATAATGATATTGTTATTAAATGTATATTACATATCTAATGTAGATATAGTAATAACGCTACTGTTATTGTATGTACATTGATCTGTGTGATGGTATCAGTATATTACATTGTATCTAATGTAGGTATAGTATGATATTGTTATTAAATGTACATTGGTCTGTGGGAACAAATCAGTATATATCATTACATCTGATGTAGATATATTAATAATGATATTGTTATTAAATGTATATTACATATCAAATGTAGATATAGTAATAATGATACTGCCATTATATGTACGTTGATCGGTGGGAAGGGATCATTATATTACATTATATCTAATTTAGATATAGTAATAGTGATATTGTTATTAAATGTATATTACATATCTAATGTAGATATAGTAATAACGCTACTGTTATTGTATGTAGATTGATCTGTGGGAAGGTATCGGTATATTACATTATATTCAATGTAGATATAGTATGAATGATACTGGTATTCAATGTACATTGGTCTGTGGGAAGGAATCAGTATATTGCAGCAGATCTAATGTAGATATAGTAATAACGATACTGTTATTAAATGTATATTACATATCTAATGTAGATATAGTAATAACGATACTGTTATTATATGTAAATTGATCTGTGGGAAGGTATCAGTATATTACATTATATCTAATGTAGATATAGTAATAACGATACTGTTATTATTTGTACATTGATCTGTGGGAAGGTATCAGTATATTACATTGTATCTAATGTGGATATAGTGATAATGATATTGTTATTAAATGTACATTGGTCAGTGGGAATAAATCAGTATATTACATTACATCTGATGTAGAAATATTAATAATGATATTGTTATTAAATGTATATTACATATCAAATGGACATATAGTAATAACGATACTGCCATTATATGTACATTGATCGGCGGGAAGGGATCATTATATTACATTATATCTAATGTAGATACAGTAATAATGATATTGTTATTAAATGTACATTGGTCTGTGGGATTAAATCAGTACATTACATAACATCTGATGTAGATATAGTAATAATGATATTGTTATTAAATGTATATTACATATCTAACGTAGATATAGTAATAACGATACTGTTATTGTATGTACATTGAACTGTGGGAACGTATCAGTATATTACATTATATCCAATGTAGATATAGTAATAATGATATTGTTATCAAAATTACATTGATCTGTGGGAAGGAATCAGTATATTGCAGTAGATCTAATGTAGATATAGTAATAACGATACTGTTATTAAGTGTTTATTACGTATCTAATGTACATATAGTAATAACGATATTGTTACAATCTCTCATTGATCTGTGGGAAGTGATCAGTATATTACATTATATCTATTGTAGATATAGTATGATATTGTTATTAAATGTACATTGGTCTGTGGGAAGGAATCAGTATATTGCAGTAGATCTAATGTAGATGTAGTAATAACGATACTGTTATTAAGTGTTTATTACGTATCTAATGTACATATAGTAATAACGATATTGTTACAGTCTTGCATTGATCTGTGGGAAGTGATCAGTATATTACATGATATCTAATGAAGATATAGTAATAATGATATTGTTATTAAATGTACATTGGTCTGTTTGAATAAATCAGTATAATACATTACACCTGATGTAGATATATTATTAATGATATTGTTATTAAATGTATATTACATATCAAATGTAGATATAGTAATAACGATACTGCCATTATATGTGCATTGATCGGTGGGATGTGATCATTATATTACATTATATCTAATGTAGATATAGTAATAGTTATATTGTTATTAAATGTACATTGGTCTGTGGGATTGAATCAGTATATTACATTTCATCTGATGTAGATATAGTAATGATGGTATTGTTATTAAATGTACATTGGTCTGTGGGATTAAATCAGTATATTACATTTCATCTGATGTAGATATAGTAATAATGATATTGTTATTAAATGTATATTACATATCTTATGTAGATATAGTAATAACGATACTGTTATTATATGTACATTGATCTGTTGGAAGGTATCGGTATATTTCATTATATCTAATGTAGATATAGTAATAAAAAAACTGTTATTATATGTACGTTGGTCTGTGGGATTAAATCAGTATATTACATAATATCTGATGTAGATATAGTAATAATGATATTGTTATTAAATGTATATTACATATCTAATGTAGATATGGTAATAACGATACTGTTATTATATGTACATCGATCTGTGGGAAGGTATCAGTATATTACATTATATCTAATGTAGATGTAGTAATAACGAAAGTGTTATTATATGTACATTGTTCTGTGGGATGAAATCATTATATTAAATTACATGTGATGTAGATATAGTAATAATGATATTGTTATTAAATGTATATTACATATCTTATGTAGATATAGTAATAACGATACTGTTATTGTATGTACATTGATCTGTGGGAAGGTATCAATATATTACATTGTATCTGATGTAGGTATAGTATGATATTGTTATTAAATGTACATTGGTCTGTGGGAAGGGATCAGTATATTACATTATATCTAATGTAGATATAGTAATAATGATATTGTTATTAAATGTACATTGGTCTGTGGGAACAAATCAGTATATATCATTACATCTGATGTAGATATATTAATAATGATATTGTTATTAAATGTATATTACATATCAAATGTAGATATAGTATTAATGATACTGCCATTATATGTACGTTGATCGGTGGGAAGGGATCATTATATTACATTATATCTAATTTAGATATAGTAATAATGATATTGTTATTAAATGTATATTACATATCTAATGTAGATATAGTAATAACGCTACTGTTATTGTATGTAGATTGATCTGTGGGAAGGTATCAGTATATTGCAGTAGATCTAATGTAGATGTAGTAATAACGATACTGTTATTAAGTGTTTATTACGTATCTAATGTACATATAGTAATAACGATATTGTTACAATCTTGCATTTATCAGTGGGAAGTGATCAGTATATTACATTATATCTAATGAAGATATAGTAATAATGATATTGTTATTAAATGTACATTGGTCTGCTTGAATAAATCAGTATAATACATTACACTTGATGTAGATATATTAATAATGATATTGTTATTAAATGTATATTACATATCAAATGTAGATATAGTAATAACGATACTGCCATTATATGTGCATTGATCGGTGGGATGTGATCATTATATTACATTATATCTAATGCAGATATAGTAATAATTATATTGTTATTAAATGTACATTGGTCTGTGGGATTAAATCAGTATATTACATTTCATCTGATGTAGATATAATAATAATGGTATTGTTATTAAATGTACATTGGTCTGTGGGATTAAATCAGTATATTACATTTCATCTGATGTAGCTATAGTAATAATGATACTGTTATTAAATGTATATTACATATCTAACGTAGATATAGTAATAACGATACTGTTATTGTATGTACATTGAACTGTGGGAACGTATCAGTATATTACATTATATCCAATGTAGATATAGTAATAATGATATTGTTATCAAAATTACATTGATCTGTGGGAAGGCATAAGTATATTTCATTATATCCAATGCAGATATAGTATAAATGATACTGTTATTCAATGTACACTGATCTGTGGGAAGGAATCAGTATATTGCAGTAGATCTAATGTAGATATAGTAATAACGATACTGTTATTAAGTATTTATTACATATCTAATGTACATATAGTAATGACGATAATGTTACAATCTGTGCATTGATCTGTGGGAAGTGATCAGTATATTACATTATATCTAATGAGGATAGTAGTTGTTCTATGCGGATTCTAAATCACTGGCGTCAGCATTTTTTGTAATTTGACACCACACCGTCAGCAGAAATATGATACCCCCTCGCCCCGACAACATCCGCCCCTCTCCCCACCCTATGACCTTGAACTGAAATTTGACACCACCGTCAGCAGAAATATGATCCCCCTCCCCCCTCCCGCACCCCATAACCACCCCTCGGCAGAAATAACCACCCTGTGACAACCCCCGCCCTATAACCACCCCCTCAGCAGAGATACCCACCCTATAACCACCCCCTCAGCAGAAATACCCACCCTATGACAACCCCCGCCCTATAACCACCCCCACAGCAGAAATACCCACCCTATGACAACCTCCGCCCTATAACTACCCCCTTAGCAGAAATATCCCCCTCTCCCCTCCCCCTCCCCTCTCCCTTGACCTTGAACTGAAATTTGACGCCATCAGCAAAAATATGATACATCCTGACCTTGAACTATGACGGTGTGGTATGATACCCCCCACCCCGACAATATCCACCCCTCTCCCCACCCTATGACCTTGAACTGAAATTTGACACCACCGTCAGCAGAAATATGATACCCCCCCACCGCGACAATATCCACCCCTCTCCCCACCCTATGACCTTGAACTGAAATTTGACACCACCGTCAGCAGAAATATGATACCCCCCCCCCCCACCCCGACAATATCCACCCCTCTCCCCACCCTATGACCTTGAACTGAAATTTGACATCTTCAGCAGAAATATAACACCCTACCCCCACCCTCCATGACCTTGAACTGTTTGTTCTTATCGGAAGGTCACTTTTTTCTACGTCTTGAAAATGATTTTTTCTACGTCTTGGAAATGAGTTTTTTGTTGACGCAGCAAATCTGACACTGCAATTCGTGACTATAGAAGGTAGGGGATTTGCTAAAGTTTCAAGCATACACAAAACCAAATTGACCATCACCGCAAGCGCATCGTTCGCGAGATTGTATTGTGAAAAGTGAAATATGTATTCTCAAAGTTTCAAAGAGTTTTTTTGCCAAAGGAAGCGCCCCGCAAGTTCTACTCAAGAAGAAGAGGCACGCAAAAAAATGACAAAACATTAGGACGACGTGAAGTAAGTGTTCGAAACACATTTCATTTAACGCTGCTGGTATTTATTTGTTCCAATAACATATTTAAACGGTATTTATTTGTTCTAGAATCGCACCACAATTATCATGTCGAATTTTGGGTCGAAAATATCCATTGACGGATTCCTGTACAAAGCATTTGGAAATCGGCATAAATATACTTTGCGACAATTTCTACCCGCAACTCATATTATCAGACAGCCGAAACAACCGCCTGGAGCTGAGCATAGTCACGTGGTCGCTGATTGTAGCCGAAGCGGACAACGTATGCAGCTTCTTTGACGATTCAAAAGATACACGCGACAATATTAATTTTAATGATATAAGTGTTGAATTTGGAGTGCTATATGGCGTAAAAGTAATTAAATTGATTAGCAATGATATATGTATGTGCATGATGAAAAAAACATTTGAGAAAATGGTAATTTTAAATGATTGTATAATTGAAATGCATAATGCATTATATGATAAACTGTATTCGGTGGAACAAAAATTTAAAGAGTTTGTTGCATTAGTTCGGGGATACGGAGATGTAAAAGTGCGTGCAGAGGTTGTGCAGCATATCAAAGAAACTGATATTTATGATCCAAATTCAATTATCGATTGCGA
The DNA here is from genome assembly GCF_907164935.1 of Osmia bicornis bicornis. Lineage (NCBI taxonomy): Eukaryota > Metazoa > Arthropoda > Insecta > Hymenoptera > Megachilidae > Osmia > Osmia bicornis. The sequence goes on from NW_025791302.1 coordinate 148,591, forward strand.
ATTAGTAGCTTTAGGTATTCAGGCAATAATAACAGCTGCATCAGCAGCATCTTAACAGAGAAAAAAGGATTATGTTACAAATTATGTTAGAAATTATACTTTAATAAATCATAATGTATTGCATCATTTGCAACTTCTCTCTCTACCTATATAAACCCAAACATCCCAGGAAAAAATTTCACTTCCTATACGATAGCCGTACGATGTGCATATGCAAATTTGATCTTCGAATTAGCACAAAAAGAATTCGCACCAGATTGGAAAATACTTTTGTCTGCGCGCGTTGCTGGAATATTGTTAGCCAAAGAGTTAGCCAAAGAAGAAAGTAATGGCACCGCGGAAAAGTAACAAGAAGAAGAAGACGAAGTCGCGCAAACTTCCAGTTGCAAAACGTGGGGGATTTCTTCCAGCACTTGTACCTATTTTTGCAGGCCTTGCAGCTTTGGGCACGGTGGCTGGCGGTGCAGCAGGTATCGCCAAGGCAGTCAACGATGCATCTGCAGCACGGAAAACATTAGAGGAAGTGAAACGGCACAATCGTGTTATGGAAGGACATGGACTTTACCTTGCACCATATAAACGGGGAAAAGGAATTAAAGAAAAAAAAAGAAGCGCTTCGGCAAATTGTAACGCTTCCAAAGGGCGCAATGACAAATGTACAGTTATATAACTTTGCACGAAAGTTGAACTTTCCATATTTTCGAGGTGTTTTCATGCGTACAAATTTACCCTCTAAATCGTTCTTAAACGAATGCGGTATCGTGAATTTAGATAAATCGGAAGGTCCTGGTACACACTGGGTAGCTTACGTAAAGCGGGGTAATTGTGTTAAATATTTCGATTCTTTTGGAAATCTGAGACCACCGACAGAGTTAATAAACTACTTCGAAAAGCATGTAACGATTTTATACAATCACACGCAGTATCAAAAATTCAATACGAGTGTATGTGGACAACTCTGCTTGCATTTTTCAGCTGGAAATGTATAAAATAGTTTCAATGCACATAGTCTTCACAGTTGCAAAGATGTCGTTGACGTTTACGTTAAGCGGAAAAAATTCTGTGCTTAGCACTGATTACTTTCCACCTATAGATTTGAAGGATGATAATTACGAACTCGGACTCGTTGATTTTCAAGCTTTCAACACAATACCAAACGTTGACTTTACAAACAATAAATTTTACTTTGATGCCGATGGTGAGATCACGATACCGGATGGTTCGTATGAACTCGAAGCGCTAAATAAATACTTGCAAGAGAAAATAATGGACAAGACAAAAATCATTTTATTTCGTACAAATAACAGCACTTTGAAAAGTGAAATATATAGTGATTATACAATCGATTTTACCAAACCAAATAATATAGGATCGCTTCTCGGGTTTTCTACATATCGCATATTACCGCCGGGGCAATGGCACGAGTCGGATATACCCGTAAATATTATGAAAGTAAATGTGCTGAGGATCGAATGTAATATTACGACTGGCGCGTATAGCAACGGTCAATGTGTTCATACCATTCATGAGTTTTCACCGCGCGTGCCACCAGGATATAAAATTTCGGAAAGTCCTACGAACGTCATTTATCTTCCAGTAATCGTGAGAGCCATTGATCACCTTAGTATACGCATTACCGATCAAAACGATAATCTGATAAATTTCCGTGGAGAAGAATTGACAGTGAGGCTTCATATTAGGCGGTGTAAAAAATAACATGAATATAAACATAATAATCAATGGCCTGTTGAACGGCACGAACGGCTCGAACGGCCAGCGAACGGTTCGAACGGTTCGAACGGCTCGAACGGCTCGAACGGCTCGAACGGCCCGCGAACGGATCGTTGAACGGCCCAAACGGCTTGCCGTTGAACGGCTCGAACGGTCCGCGAACGGCTCGAACGGCCCGCTGAACGGCTCGAACGGCTCGAACGGCTTTCCGTTGAACGGCTCGAACGGCTCGAACGGCTCGAACGGCCCGTTGAACGGCTCGAACGGCTTTCCGTTGAACGGCTCGAACGGCTCGAACGGCTCGTTGAACGGCTCGAACGGCCCGCTGAACGGCTCGAACGGCTTTCCGTTGAACGGCTCGAACGGCTCGAACGGCTCGTTGAACGGCTCGAACGGCCCGCTGAACGGCTCGAACGGCTCGTCGAACGGCTCGAACGGCCCGCCGAACGGCTCGAACAGCCCGCCGAACGGCTCGAACGACCCGCTGAACGGCTCGAACGGCTCGTTGAACGGCTCGAACGGCTTTCCGTTGAACGGCTCGAACGGCTCGAACGGCCCGCTGAACGGCTCGAACGGCTTTCCGTTGAACGGCTCGAACGGCTCGAACGGCCCGCTGAACGGTTCGAACGGCCCGCTGAACGGCTCGAACGGCTCGAACGGCCCGCCGAACGGCTCGAACGGCCCGTTGAACGGCTCGAACGGCTCGAACGGCCCGTTGAACGGCTCGAACTGTCCGCTGAACAGCTCGAACGGCATGCTGAACATTTTACGGCAGCTGCAGTAAGGATAATGATGTAAAAACGATAACAATTACACAATCATTCAGTAGAGGGAATATATCCAAATCGGACACATCGCAAGAGCACATCGTCAAACGCTCCGACGACGCGACCGTTTAATATACGTTATATATCCGTTCATTTAATCGCCTTTCAAGAGAACAAGCACAACTTATGCTAAACATTACTAGAAATAATGCTGTTGTACACAGATGCTAAAACTCAACCGATCAACAATCCGCCGAATGCATTATTGAGCACCCCGTTGAACGAGTTGCTAAAAGGATCGTTAGAAAATGGATGGAACCAGAACTTCAATCACAAACGCACAAATTGTACTTGCAGCAGCAGCAATTACCACGGTTGCAGGAATAATAATCATGTATTAAACGGTGATGACTCTTTACAATCATTTAGTAAGGACAATATCTCCACACTGAACACATCGCAAGATTTGAGCGACAAAAACACGCAATTTCTGCAATCGTTGGGTTTTGTGATTAAGAAACGAAAATGATGGACCCATTGAACATTGCCAGTTTACCGATTTCTGACGATCGAATTACAAAGATCGAATTACATAGTTACAGCCCATACGCCAACACAACGTTCGGAAACAATGATGAAATACGAATTCCCATTCAACAACAAGATTTGTACACGTTTCCTAGTGAGAGTTACCTTTACGTCGAAGGAAAACTCATTCTCAACGATGAGAATGTTGCAGGAACTTCAGTTGGACTAGAAATGAATTGCGCAGCATTTATGTTTGATGAAATTCGATATGAATTAAACGGCGTGGAGATCGATCGTTGTAAAAACGTTGGAATAACAACTATGATAAAAAATGGAGTATCGTTGACAACGACAAAATCAAAAATGCTTGAAAACGCTGGTTGGATAGACATACCCAATGCAGGAGGCTACTTTGACTTTTGTGTTCCTCTAAATATGCTGCTCGGTTTCTGCGAAGATTACAAACGAATAGTGATTAATGCGCATCATGAATTGATTCTGATTCGATCGCGAGACGACAAAAATGCTGTTTATGGAACAGATGGTGCAAAATACACGCTGCAATTATACAAAGTACAGTGGAGGATGCCACATGTCACGCTCGAAGAAAAACACAAACTTTCATTGTTGCGTATCCTTGAAAACGGTCAAACGATAATTATGAGTTACCGTTCCTGGGACTTATACGAGTATCCAATGTTACAAGCAACCACTAAACATACATGGAGCATTAAAGCAGCTACGCAATTAGAAAAACCGCGATATGTAATATTTGCATTACAAACGGATAAAAAAAATAAGCTCAATAGACATATCACCAAATTTGATGACTGCAAACTCACCAATTTTCGATTGTATTTAAATTCGGAATCATATCCGTATGACAATTTGAATCTTGACTTTAATAAAAATAGATACTCTGTCCTTTACGACATGTATGCAAAATTCAGAAAGTCATATTACGGAGCAATGTGCAGTAATGGTGATGACGGAGCTCTATACGATAAGATACTCTTTTTCGGCTACGGCCCATTCGTTGTCATTGATTGCTCTCATCAGAACGAATAGATAAAAAGCGCTACAATCGATGTAAGAATCGATTTTGAGTGTAGTAAAAACGTTCCTGAAAATACTAGCGCCTACTGTTTGATCATTCACGATCGTATCGTGCAGTACAATCCACTGACCAATGTAGTGCGCAAACTCTCTTAAGTGAAAGAGGGTTTATATGATCATTCCGCAGTAAAAGCGGTCATTTTTCGCCACAAATTCAACTAATCAAAATGAATGTACCAACATTCGTGGACATTCAAGGCTTCAAAAGCGATACGAACGAGTTTTTCGTAAAGGAACTTGCTATCTTCCAGAATGGGAATCGCGTACAATGTTTCATCTTTGCGCCACCATTTGCTAAGAAAAAATTGTCGAAAGCAGAATTAAGACAAATAAAATGGTTGATGCAAAATCATCACGGTTTTGAGTGGGACGATGGTACCGTGCCGTATTCATGCCTTCAAGAGTGTGCCACTTCGTGTTTGAAAGATAGTATTCATGGATCCGTATACGTCAAGGGCATTGAGAAAGAAAAATGACTGAAGAAACTTTATCCTTCAGTCAGTCCAATCAATATAGAGGTTTTGAACAAAGATGACGATCTACCGAATTTGCCAACCAAGAGCCGGCATATTCAGGATGGATGGATGGATAAACATATGGCATGCATCGCGCACAATGGGGCATGTGCTATGAGAAACGTATCGATATTAAAAGAATGGTGGTTAAAAAAAAGGAAGGAGGAAGATGAAGAGCTGTGCATGGAACATTATAACCGGCCAGGGGATGACACGCACATAGATGGACCTCCACCGAAAAAGAAAAATTGTTACATTTGTCTTAAAACACGAAACATTTAATATCATTTATTAATTTTGTTCATTACTGTAAAATAATAAAATCTATTTAGTAAAAATATACTTTATGCGTCTTAATGTTGTTTTACCTAGAACGATTGTATGTGTAACGTTTGTGTTTCATATTCCAATGTAGGAGATACAAAAGGAATGATCTTCTATTTCAAAGACATGAGGGAGTAGGGCGAAATCCATGTTTACATGCAGACACGTGTTGATGTGCAATCTGGTACAGATAGAGAGAGTATCGTCGAGACAGACTTTTGGTCACGTTTTGCTTGGATGCCTCTTTGACGGCTTGCTGACGCGGTTAACGTGAGGGGGTAGGGTGAAATGTTTACAGGTAGACACGTGTCGAGTGCAATCTGATACAGATTGAGCGAGCATTGTCGACACAGACTTTCGGTCACGTTGTTGTTTGGATGCGTATTTGATGGCTCGGTCACGAATTACATTCCGCGTGTCCGCCACCACCGCGCGCCCGCCGCCGCCGCGCCGCGGAGAAAAGGGTTAATCGCGGTTAAAGCGCGTTATCGCCGCGGAGAAAAAGGGTTAATCGCGGTTAAAGCTCGTCTACGGCCTCGGTTAAAGCGCGTTCACGACGCGGACAAGCAGCTTTTCCGCAACCTATAAAGAGGCTGAATCATTAAATATATGGTTATTATATAGACGATATGCGTTTCGCAAAGCAGCCCCTGTCTATGCTTATTCTCGATTTAGACGAGAGGACAACAAGCATGGACGATCGTCGGCGACGACACGGGCCCCTCTTGCCGAATACGATACGTGGTATAATTTGCGGTCCATCGAACTGCGGTAAAACGAACGTCGTAATCAATCTGATCGAGAGCCCGAACGGTGTAAGATTCAATAACGTATATGTATACTCAAAATCATTGCAACAACCAAAGTACAAATATCTCGAACGAATTTTCACAAACGTTCCTGAAATCGGATACTTTTCATTTTCAAATAATGCCGAAGTCGTGCCACCGAACGAGGCGCTGCCCGATTCGGTGTTTATATTCGATGACGTTGCGTGCGACAAGCAAGACGTGATAAGAGAATATTTCGCTATGGGAAGGCACTCGCACGTGGACTGTTTTTATCTCTGTCAGACTTATGCGAGAATACCGAAACACCTAATTCGCGACAATGCCAACCTTTTGATCGTGTTCAAACAAGATGGCACGAATCTACACCACATTTATAATGATCATGTAAATACAGACATGTCGTACGAAAACTTTTGTAAATTGTGCGCGCAGTGTTGGGAACAGAAATATGGTTTCGTAATAATCGACAAGGACAGCTCGATGGAACATGGCCGTTACAGAAAAGGATTTAACGAATTTGCCGTTTTCTGAAACATTTAGTCCATCGATAGAACGCTTAGCGAGTAGACGTCTTCTCTTTGCAATGAATAATAGTAATATTAAAGAATCGAGTAAAGTTGCGAATGCTATAGCTAAAACAAGCGATGCTATACGCAAAAAACGCAGAGCTCTCAAATCGGAGAGCATCGACGAAGAGAGAGTCATCGAAAAACGATTGAGACCCGTGGTAGAACCGCTGGAACAAATTATCGAGAATATATCAGCGGTATCGCCACATTCAGACACGATCGATATAAAATCCGAGTCGACATTCCCAACCTTGAATATTAAAGAACCGCAAAAATTGACGTCAACTCCTTTTCTTAACCCTCAAAGCGCACAAACTGCAAGAGCGCGCATTTATTCCGAACCTGGTACATCTTCGAGTGAACAGACGGTGGATGTGACGAAAGATCGTGATGAATCGATACATGCCGTTGAAACGTACGGCGACAGCGACGAGAATCTTAATGTTTCTATGCAGCGAATTTTGGACAAGCCTAGCGAAAACATACGTAGCCATTTCACGGAAAATTTGGGGCCGTTGGCAGCTAAATACATTCAATTACTCTTTACCGATCGTGAGAAGAAGATAGATGACGTGTATGGAGTATATGTACAACGCAACAAATTAATGCTTGGAAGTTCAGTTTTCGACGTAAGCAAAAACGACGATGTGATTATTAATGGGGTGAAGTACAGAGGAACAACTGGTTTGTACGAATTACTATTCATGAGAATGCCTGATGACACCTTATTCAACGATGCTGATTTACACAAATACGCGGAAATATTAAAGTCGTCGAACGCTCATAGACGCAGCCATATCTCGTCAGGGCTTGTGAAAAGTAACAAGGGCTACAAGTATAAATATATCATTGCAAAATTGCTTAAGAGCGAGCGGCGTGGAGGTAATCTGATACCGTTCGATATGGCGGTTAACGATAATGCGGTGGACTACGTGCACTGGAATGACCCAAACGAGCTCGTCGATAGATTACGTCTTCTCGTATCCTCGAAATCCGCAGGACATACGGGGCATGACAACGAGATCGTTTCTATAATCGAAGAACTTCGAGAAGCCGGGTTGATTATAAATTGACACGTTCGTAAAGCATGATGCTAGTTTACAAATATGAAGAAGGTGAAGGGCAATCATATCACGGACGAGAAGATACAGCGTGTCAACGAGTTGCACGTGCCAGCGAGACGTAACTTTAGACATAGACGAGTCATTGTACGGGGTTACGGTGATCTCTGGCAAGCGGATCTCGTAGAGATGCGACAGTATGCGCAAATCAACAATGGCCACAATTACATACTCGCCGTCATCGATGTCTTATCTAAATACGCTTGGGCCGTAGCAGTGAAAGCGATCCCAGCAAATTGTATATAATGTATTATGTATTACATTTATTGTATTATTGTATTATGTATTACATTTATTGCATTAAAAAGTATTCAAAATTATCAATATAATTTATTCTTAGACCAACCTCCCTTCATTTATAAAATAACATTCCCCTGTAATAAAAGTAAACACAAAATAAAGCCGAAAAATTATTTATTCATATAATCAGTATAATTACAAACATTTTTAAATATAGATTACAAAATATTGTTCGCTCCTATCCATGAATTGTGCGTAGAATCAAACCCCGACCATTTGACGAAAACTTTATTTCCCCTTCGTTGTAGAACCTTCTCCACTAACATAAGTATGCATCGCGATTTTTACTTTTGTAGTTCATATTCATAGAACCCGCCAACCAACGGTTGTTTTGCATATCTTGCAAGAGATACGTTACAGGATTTGTTCGTTGAATTTTAATAATTGTGAAAATTTCAGTTGTCCAATTCGGTGTATAACCCTTTGCGAATAAGGTTTTGTATTTACTAACTCGCACGTGTTCACCGATCTTGTACTTGGCCGGAGCTACAATCTTTATGTTAGAATATACGGACGATAAAAGTTTGTCCGCGTGTTCCGATGTTACGTCGACGGGCCGCATTCTAATCGTACGATGCCTTCTATTGTTATAATCTGAGACCCAATCCGGCTATAACAGATAAAATAAAATATGCATTAATACGCAAATCTAATAAATCTAATAAATCAAAACAAACAAGCAACTTACATCATCGTGGCGGGCGAGTTTGTGCAGGAATTCGTGGCGGCGATACGGAAGTCGTCACACTGTGTGATGCCAAGAAGAGGACCACAGATGTCGTGAACATCTTTCAAGATATATAATAAGGGCGAGCGGAAGGAGCAGGATCACCAATCCGGCTATAACAGATAAAATAAAATATGCATTAATACGCAAATCTAATAAATCTAATAGATCAAACCTGATAAGCAACTTACATCATCGTGGCGGGCGAATTCGTGCAGGAATTCGTGGCGGCGAGCGGAAGGCAGAAAAACACTACCACCAATCCGGCTATAATAGATAAAATAAAATATATATTAATACACAAATCTAATAAATATAATAAATCAAAACTTGTACTACAAAGGGCTTTGCCCGTTTATTATTAATAAATAAAACAGACAAGCAACTTACATCAATTTCATATCCGAATAGATATCGCAGGTCGAAGACGTCGATGTTTTGACAGTGCCTTCGCACTCCTTCGACCCACAGCTCTTCCAGATTTTTCCAGTTTGCCGCCCGCTCCCGACGAACTCTTGCTACGTCCGCCACGTATACGATTCCTAATTGGCGTATTGCACCCGCTTTAAAAAACAATTAATTAAAAAGAAATAAAATTAACACGCTAAGAGTAATTACTAAAAAGTACTTACGCTCCGTTTTCAAAAATGCGGCCAACGCCTCCAGTTGCAATGTCGTTATTGTGCGATCCATTGTAAATAACGAAAACACGTCGGTGATGCGTTTATAAAGCACTGAGAAACATCCCCCTCCAAACTCTAAGACACTCGGCACTTCCAGTATCATGCCGCAAATTCTGAAATTAATCTGTCGAACGACTCGCAAGAATTTGCAAGGTTTGTGTGAATTCCGAGTCAGACGTCTCTCTCATGAAATTGCAAAGTTCGCAAGAACTCGAAAGCCTATAGGCTTAAAAAGATACTTGGAAATTAATAATATTTTACTCGTGGAGCAAAGAATAAATTGTGTTTTTACGAATAATTATTTATTTTATAATGTCCCCAAGGCAATGTTCTCGTGGATTGTGGAATTATGAATCGTTTATCATCGTAAGGACTAAGCACCTTCTTTTCTTCACATATAGAATATACATTGTGCAATTTTGAACGAATACATCTCTGTTCACGATGCACTTCTAAACGATCATACAAGCAACGTATATAATCATCGAAGGAAATAGTTTTTCTAATTACGTTACTTTTGACACCCTTCACTTTTTTCGTGTCCCGCTTGCCCTCTACGCGCAAAGCATACATTTTCGACCGAAGTCCGACAAACTCAGTCATTATACACCCATTATTTTCATCCTTCATTAATCCCGGTACTTTTTTGTTTACTCGTGGCATACTGTAAACATTGTCCTCGGTATAGTCGCTCGTGTCAAACCGATGTATATCGCGTTTCATTACATCGTATATGTCATCACATACCAGTTCGTATATAAGACTATCTGTGTCTGTGTATAATATTTTACAAAGATGTTTAAATTTCGGCCAAACATAATCATGGTGGAATTCGTGCAAACATGTTTTTGATATATCCAGAATACACATACCAACATAAATGGGTTTTGTAAATTTAATTTCCAACTTTCGCATCTCTATTGCGACCAAATGTTCCGAAAATATTGATCTGCTATGAAAATTTGGTTTTGATATCAGGGCCTCGGCACCGTATCTACCTTCCCATTTTGTAACTAATTTAACATCTACATGATTTCTAACGTTCTCCATAGTTTTACCAAAGACTGCATTATTCATTAATTTAAATAAATTCTTTTCAAAATCATTTTTAGCTACAGTTCTAAGTTGCGTGTTTAAATTAATGTATTCGCGAAGCCATGGAGATTGTTTAAATTCTAAAACGCGATGAATTACAGAAACTTTTAAACCATGATTTAAGCATTGTTGAAGATTGCGGTAATGGATGATGTAACGTTGCTTATCCTGAACTGTAGCGAGTAGTTTCTCATGTTTGCCATTAGGAGGCTTCTCGCGTATTGGACAAAAAGGTAAATCTGCATGCTTATCGTGTAATTCTAGTGGGTATTTCAAATCGACTTCCAAAATATATCCAATGTTCGAATTTTCGGATATCGCATGAATGTTAAAAGTTTTAATTTCATTATCGTCTAACCACTTAAACTCGCCGTAAGGCAGATACTGCGACATTGCCCATCCATACAAATTATTAACATCGAAATAAACTAAATATCGCGATGGTTCTTCGGAATTGTATGAATCCATGTATTTATTATTGGCCTTTGCGTATCGATTAGAACATTGACTTAAACCACCACGTATGCCGCGCTCTATGAAAAGTAGCATATCGATATCTGTCAATAATTCTAATTCGATACGCGTGTGCTTGAGCATTGCATCCCACGTAAAACCGGGTAAAGTATAGTAATATGCAGGATCCAATTTGTAACTTCTCAAACAGCTGCTTCGAGAATTTTCAAAAATGTCGGCCAATAATAAAACATCTGTTTTTAAATATAAATCGCTATATTCGCCAAGTGTTTTTATATTAAAACTGCGCCAGACTTTTATCGCGTGGTCATAATCCTGCTGTGAAACTGCACAGTCGCTTAGTTGATTATAGAATTTCTCATATGTCGGCAATGTTGTCTCATTCAGTTTCATATAGTCGGTAACATAATCGTATGGAAAGATGCCTTTTCGTGTAAGCAAATCGAATTTTATTTCATCCAAAAAATTAAATTGCGATCGTAAAATCATCATATCGTCTTTCTCTAAATATGAACTCAATTTATCTAAACTTGAACTTAAAAATTTGAATGAATCTATAAATCGAAGCGAAATTTTGTAACGTTTTAGATTCGTTGAAAATGAAATATATTTTTCTTTTGTAATTGGCAAGACTGATGTCCAGGCTTCGATAATCGTTACCAATTCTTTTATTACAAAATGGGCATCGTATCCCGATAAGTTATGAAACACTATTGGTATAAAACGTTTATTTTTATAATTTAAATTACATCCCTGATGCGCAGGTCCTCGGTAACGACCCGTGAAATGGCAATGATCTCGAACTTTTGTTTCGTTGATGTCGAACGGTTTTTCGCAAATATAACAATGCGTTGCATTCATATAATTTTCTCTTTCATCACCCATCAAATTTGTCATGGGCACAATCGTATTAAATAATGGTGCAATTTTTCTTACAAGGTTCTCAAGTTCATTCACGAACCATTCAGCACAGTCAGGACCCCGATACGCGCGATACTCGCACACCGATGCGTTGTATGAACAGTGAAAATAATATCCCACACTGTATGCTTCGTGTTGCTGGTATGCATTGCAGTGTCCTTGATTGCTGTTAACCTTCTTAAGCATGCATTCGAAATCGGCGTACACGATGAATGGATGACGTTCTCGGTGACAAAAATTATCAAACTTTATTATTTTATCTTCACTCGATGGTAGAATGATTGCGCATTCGTTCATCTTCATGCAGTCCTTCGTATGTTTCAATAACTTTTCTTCCGCATAAAAGTAGAGAAGGCATCTGCATATAAACAAAGTAACTGCATTAGTACAAAAAGAACAAACGCATACACTAAAATAGATCGTAATGGCATGATACAAACCTGTCACAAATATAAGTTTTACTCTTATGTGCACTCAGCTGGTTTGAAACAAGCCGGGAAAGATTTTTAATCCATGCAAAGTGACGCACATTACGGTTGGGCGTTTCAAGCATCAGCAGGTTAACGTGACGAAATCTTTTGTTGGTGGTGAGTTGGAGCGGAGCACACCTTTTCACATTCAAGTCCCAGAAATAAACGTTTATCGATACATCGTTTTGGCGATCAAATTTTGGTATTTGATTAAGGGTTATTGGAAATGCGATGCCCTCCAAATTTAAAACGGTGTCATAGTTGGGATACGATGATGGTCGATTTGCATTCACATGGACGGGATATAATGCTGCAACTATCGATCTGACAAAACACGTATCATCGTCAACTGCCACATTTACTACCGCTCTTTTGTCCTTGATTGTTTTTGGTATGTCGGTGTAACAACCAGCATGCATCGGATTGCATTTATTGATATTTAACATCAAATGCAGAATTTTCGATATTGCCCAACCACTGTCCCGTTCCTGAAATTCTTCCATCAGTGTTAAAGTTGAGTTCACAACGTATTTGTCATACCAATCGTTCAAGTTTGATGTAGAAAATAATTGTTTATTTCTTACACTGAAACTTTTCACATCAGTTTTATTATTAGCGGTAAACTCCCCATACAACACCGTATTCACTTTTATGCACGAATGATTTTGGAAAACTTCCGCTAGATGTTGGAATACTATTTTTCTAGCATCTTCCAAAAAGTTTCGTGGTTCAATATGCTCGGTGTTGATTATAATTCCTGTAGTTATCCGGTTATGGAAAGCTGATTCTACATTCTCCCAGATAAGAGATGATGATGCATGTGATTCAGCATCTGTTCTCCTTTGACCTTCGCCTAATTTTACAGATCCGTGTAACTCTGCTCTTAACGATTTAAATCTCGCTATCCTGGCTGTTAAACTATTTTTCAAACCAGTTGATAAGTCCTTTTCGAGTTGCAATCGCTCTATCATTAAATCAATGCATTGATTGCATTGCACCAGACATGCGTTTTGGTCGTCGTTACTACTTATGGCTGCAATACGTTGTGTCAAAAGTTGTTCTATACAAGCAAGTTCGTTTAGTAATATTGCCTTTTGACCACTAGGATGATCATTGTCACGATACAATATCCTACGCATGGCGTCGATTCTTTCTTTGTATGCTTCTATATCTCGCCATCCTTCGACTGATAAATCGTCTCCCATTTGTAATCGTTCGTCTATCAATTCGATGCACTGGTCACATTGCATCAAGCAATCACAACGCTCATCTTCAGTATTGATGTTTATCGCCCGCTGCGCCAATAATTCGGTGATGCGTTCGAGTTCTTGCAGTAACGTGGCCTCCATTTCTCTTTTCCACAAACGCGTTAAGTAGCCTTGCACTTCCAATTGTCAAACTACATATGACGCACATTGCAAAATATTCTCCCATTTTATTAAAGTGGGGCTGTCATTGATGAAAGTGTTTAATTGCTGTTCACTCTACAGCGTCAACAAAAAAACCGCATTTCCAAGACGTAGAAAAATTCGTTCAAGGTCATGAGCAAAACCTCTACCTTCTATAGTCGCGAATTGCAGCGTCAGATTTGCTGCGCCAACAAAAATCTCATTTCCAAGACGTAGAAAAGTGGGTGGGGCCTTGTGTCGTCTTCCGATAAGACAAAAATAGTTCAAGGTCAGGACGTATCATATTTTTGCTGATGGCGTCAAATTTCAGTTCAAGGTCATGGGAGAGGGGCGGGGGAGGGGAGAGGGGGATATTTCTGCTAAGGGGGTAGTTATAGGGCGGGGGTTGTCATAGGGTGGGTATTTCTGCTGTGGGGGTGGTTATAGGGCGGGGGTTGTCATAGCGTGGGTATTTCTGCTGAGGGGGGTGCTTATAGGGTGGGTATCTCTGCTGAGGGGGTGGTTACAGGGCGGGAGTTGTCATAGGGTGGTTATTTTTGCCGAGGGGGTGGTTATGGGGTGGGGGTTGTCATAGGGTGGGTATTTCTGCTGAGGGGGTGGTTATGGGGTGTGAGAGGGGGAGGGGGATCATATTTCTGCTGACGGTGGGGTCAAATTTCAGTTCAAGGTCATAGGGTGGGGAGAGGGGTGGATGTTGTCGGGGTGGGGGGTATCATATTTCTGCTGACGGTGTGGTGTCAAATTACAAAAAATGCTGACGCCAGTGATTTAGAATCCGCATAGAACAACTACTGAGGATATAGTAATAATGATATTGTTATTAAATGTACATTGGTCTGTGGGATTAAATCAGTATATAACATTATATCTGATGTAGATATAGTAATAATGATATTGTTATTAAATGTATATTACATATCTAATGTAGATATAGAAATAACGATACTGCCATTATATGTACATTGATCGGTGGGATGTTATCATTATATTACATTATATCCAATGTAGATATAGTAATAATGATATTGTTGTTAAATGTATATTACATATCTAATCTAGATATAGTAATAACGATACTGTTATTATATGTACATTGATCTGTGGGAAGGAATCAGTATGTTACATTATATCTAACGTAGATATAGTAATAATGATATTGTTATTAAATGTACATTGGTCTGCGGGGTTAAATCAGTATATTACATTTCATCTGATGTAGATATAGTAATACTGGTATTGTTAATAAATGTACATTGGTCTGTGGGATTAAATCAGTATATTAAATTTCATCTGATGTAGATATAGTAATAATGATATTGTTATTAAATGTATATTACATATCTAATGTAGATATAGTAATAACGATACTGCCGTTATATGTACATTGATCGGTGGGAAGGGATCATTATATTACATTATATCTAATGTAGATATAGTAATAATGATATTGTTATTAAATGTATATTACATATCTAATGTATATATAGTAATAACGATACTGTTATTATATGTACATTGATCTATGGGAAGGTATCAGTATATTACTCTATATCTAATGTAGATATAGTAATAACGAAACTGTTATTATATGTACATTGATCTGTGGGATTAAATCAGTATATTAAATTACATCTGATGTGGACATAGTAATTATGGTATTGTTATTAAATGTACATTGGTCTGTGGGATTAAATCAGTATATTAAATTTCATCTGATGTAGATGTAGTAATAATGATATTGTTATTAAATGTATATTACATATCTAATGTAGATATAGTAATAACGATACTGCCATTATATGTACATTGATCGGTGGGAAGGGATCATTATATTACATTATATCTAATGTAGATATAGTAATAATGATATTGTTATTAAGTGTGTATTACATATCTAATGTAGATATAGTAATAACGATACTGTTATTATATGTACATTGATCTGTGGGAAGGTATCAGTATATTACATTATATCTAATGTAGATATAGTAATAACGATACTGCCATTATATGTACATTGATCGGTGGGAAGGGATCATTATATTACATTATATCTAATGTAGATATAGTAATAATGGTATTGTTATTAAATGTACATTGGTCTGTGGGATTAAATCAGTATATTAAATTTCATCTAATGTAGATATAGTAATAAATGTATATTGCATATCTAATGTAGATATAGTAATAACGATACTGTTATTATATGTACATTGATCTGTGGGAAGGTATGAGTATATTACATTGTATCCCATGTAGATATAGTAATAAGGATATTGTTATTGAATGTACATTGTTCTGTGGGTTTAAATCAGTATATTAAATTTCATCTGATGTAGATATATTAATAATGATATTGTTATTAAATGTACATTGGTTTGTGGGATTAAATCAGTATATTAAATTTCATCTGATGTAGATATAGTAATAATGATATTGTTATTAAATGTATATTACATATCTAATGTAGATATAGTAATAACGATACTGTTATTATATGTACATTAATGTGTGGGAAGGTATCAGTATATTACATTATATCTAATGTAGATATAGTAATAACGATACTGTTATTGTTTGTACATTGATCTGTGGGAAGATATCAGTATATTACATTGTATCCAATGTAGATATAGTAATAATGATATTGTTATTAAATGTATATTACATATCACATGGAGATATAGTAATAACGATACTGCCCATATATGTACATTGATCGGTGGGAAGGGATCATTATATTACATTATATCTAATGTAGATACAGTAATAATGATATTGTTATTAAATGTACCGCGGTCAGTGGGATTAAATCAGTATATTACATTTCATCTGATGTAGATATGGTAATAATGATATTGTTATTAAATGTATATTACATATCTAATGTAGATATAGTAATAACGATACTGTTAATGTATGTACATTGATCTGTGGGAAGGTATCAGTATACTACATTATATCTATTGTAGATATAGTAATGACGAAACTGTTATTATATGTACATTGATCTGTGGGTAGGGATCAGTATATTACATTATATCTAATGTAGATATAGTAATAACGAAACTGTTATTATGTGTAAATTGATCTGTGGGAAGATATCAGTATATTACATTATATCTAATGTAGATATAGTAATAACGATACTGTTATTACATGTACATTGATCTGTGGGAAGGTATCAGTATATTACATTGTATCCAATGTAGATATATTAATAATGATATTGTTATTAAATGTATATTACATATCAAATGGAGATATAGTAATAACGATACTGCCATTATATGTACATTGATCGGTGGGAAGGGATCATTATATTACATTATATCTAATGTAGATATAGTAATAATGGTATTGTTATTCAATGTACATTGGTCTGTGGGATTAAATCAGTATATTAAACTTCATCTGATGTAGATATAGTAATACATGTATATTACATATCTAATGTAGATATAGTAACAACGATACTGTTATTATATGTACATTGATCTGTGGGAAGTGATCAGTATATTACATTATATCTCATGAGGATAGAGTAATAATGATGTTGTTATTAAATGTACATTCGTCTGTGGGATTAAATCAGTATATTACATTACATCTGATGTAGATATAGTAATAATGATATTGTTATAAATGTACATTGGTCTGTGGGATTAAATCAGTATATTACATTTCATCTGATGTAGATATAGTAATAATGATATTGTTATTAAATGTATATTACATATCTAATGTAGATATAGTAATAACGATACTGTTATTATATGTATATTGATCTGCGGGAAGGTATCAGTATATTACATTATATCTTATGTAGATATAGTAATAACGATACTGTTATTGTTTGTACATTGATCTGTGGGAAGGTATCAGTATATTACATTGTATCCAATGTAGATATAGTAATAATGATATTGTTATTAAATGTATATTACATATCTAATGTAGATATAGAAATAACGATACTGCCATTATATGTACATTGATCGGTGGGATGTTATCATTATATTACATTATATCCAATGTAGATATAGTAATAATGATATTGTTGTTAAATGTATATTACATATCTAATCTAGATATAGTAATAACGATACTGTTATTATATGTACATTGATCTGTGGGAAGGAATCAGTATGTTACATTATATCTAACGTAGATATAGTAATAATGATATTGTTATTAAATGTACATTGGTCTGCGGGGTTAAATCAGTACATTACATTTCATCTGATGTAGATATAGTAATACTGGTATTGTTAATAAATGTACATTGGTCTGTGGGATTAAATCAGTATATTAAATTTCATCTGATGTAGATATGGTAATAACGATACTGCCGTTATATGTACATTGATCGGTGGGAAGGGATCATTATATTACATTATATCTAATGTAGATATAGTAATAATGATATTGTTATTAAATGTATATTACATATCTAATGTATATATAGTAATAACGATACTGTTATTATATGTACATTGATCTATGGGAAGGTATCAGTATATTACTCTATATCTAATGTAGATATAGTAATAACGAAACTGTTATTATATGTACATTGATCTGTGGGATTAAATCAGTATATTAAATTACATCTGATGTAGACATAGTAATTATGGTATTGTTATTAAATGTACATTGGTCTGTGGGATTAAATCAGTATATTAAATTTCATCTAATGTAGATATAGTAATAACGATACTGTTATTATATGTACATTGATCTGTGGGAAGGTATCAGTATATTACATTATATCTAATGTAGATATAGTAATAACGATACTGTTATTATATGTACATTGATCTGTGGGAAGGTATCAGTATATTACATTATATCTAATGTAGATATAGTAATAACGATACTGTTATTATATGTACATTGATCTGTGGGAAGGAATCAGTATATTATATTGTATCCAATGTAGATATATTAATAATGATATTGTTATTAAATGTATATTACATATCAAATGGAGATATAGTAATAACGATACTGCCATTATATGTACATTGATCGGTGGGAAGTGATCAGTATATTACATTATATCTAATGTAGATATAGTAATAACGAAACTGTGATTATGTGTAAATTGATCTGTGGGAAGATATCAGTATATTACATTATATCTAATGTAGATATAGTAATAACGATACTGTTATTACATGTACATTGATCTGTGGGAAGGTATCAGTATATTACATTGTATACAATGTAGATTTATTAATAATGATATTGTTATTAAATGTTTATTACATATCAAGTGGAGATATAATAATAACGATACTGCCATTGTATGTACATTGATCGGTAGGAAGGGATCATTATATTACATTATATCTAATGTAGATACAGTAATAATGATATTGTTATTAAATGTACATTGGTCTGTGGGAACAAATCAGTATATTACATTACATCTGATGTAGATATATTAAAAATGATATTGTTATTAAATGTATATTACATATCTAATGTAGATATAGTAATAACGATACTGTTATTATATGTAAATTGATCTGTGGGAAGGTATCAGTATATTACATTATATCTAATGTAGATATAGTAATAACGATACTGTTATTACATGTACATTGATCTGTGGGAAGGTATCAGTATATTACATTGTATCCAATGTAGATATAGTCATAATGATGTTGTTATTAAATGTACATTGGTCTGTGGGAATAAATCAGTATATCACATTACATCTGATGTAGATATATTAATAATGATATTGTTATTAAATGTATATTACATATCAAATGGAGATATAGTAATAACGATACTGCCATTATATGTACATTGATCGGTGGGAAGGGATCATTATATTACATTATATCTAATGTAGATATAGTAATAATGGTATTGTTATTAAATGTACATTGGTCTGTGGGATTAAATCAGTATATTAAACTTCATCTGATGTAGATATAGTAATAAATGTATATTACATATCTAATGTAGATATAGTAACAACGATACTGTTATTATATGTACATTGATCTGTGGGAAGGTATCAGTATATTACATTGTATCCCATGTAGATATAGTAATAATGATATTGTTATTGAATGTACATTGGTCTGTGGGATTAAATCGGTATATTAAATTTCATCTGATGTAGATATATTAATAATGATATTGTTATTAAATGTACATTGGTCTGTGGGATTAAATCAGTATATTAAATTTCATCTGATGTAGATATAGTAATAATCATATTGTTATTAAATGTATATTACATATCTAATGTAAATATAGTAATAACGATACTGTTGTTATATGTACATTGATGTGTGGGAAGGTATCAGTATATTAGATTATGTCTAATGTAGATATAGTAATAACGAAACTGTTATTATATGTACATTGATCTGTGGGAAGGTATCAGTATATTACATTGTATCCAATGTAGATATAGAAATAATGATATTGTTATTAAATGTACATTGGACTGTGGGAATAAATCAGTATATTACATTACATCTGATGTAGATATATTAATAATGATATTGTTATTAAATGTATATTACATATCAAATGGAGATATAGTAATAACGATACTGCCATTATATGTACATTGATCGGTGGGAAGGGATCATTATATTACATTATATCTAATGTAGATATAGTAGTAATGATATTGTTATTAAATGTACATTGATCTGTGGGATTAAATCAGTATATTAAATTACATCTGATGTAGATATAGCAATAATGGTATTGTTATTAAGTGTACATTGGTCTGTGGGATTAAATCAGTATATTAAATTTCATCTGATGTAGATATAGTAATAACGATACTGTTATTATATGCACATTGATGTGTGGGAAGGTATCAGTATATTACATTATATCTAATGTAGATATAGTAATAACGATACTGTTATTATATGTATATTGATCTGTGGGAAGGTATCAGTATATTACATTATATCTAATGTAGATATAGTAATAACGATACTGTTATTATTTGTACATTGATCTGTGGGAAGGTATCAGTATATTACATTGTATCCAATGTAGATATAGTAATAATGATATTGTTATTAAATGTATATTACATATCAAATGGAGATATAGTAATAACGATACTGCCATTATATGTACATTGATCAGTGGGAAGGGATCATTATATTACATTATATCTAATGTAGATACAGTAATAATGCTATTGTTATTAAATGTACATTGGCCTGTGGGATTATATCAGTATATTACATTACATCTGATGTAGATATATTAATAATGATATTGTTATTAAATGTATATTACATATCAAATGGAGATATAGTAATAACGATACTGCCATTATATGTACATTGATCGGTGGGCCGGAGGCGGACGTCCACCGCAACCCGGCGCGTCCCCAGGTGGC
This sequence comes from Osmia bicornis bicornis, assembly GCF_907164935.1. NCBI lineage: Eukaryota > Metazoa > Arthropoda > Insecta > Hymenoptera > Megachilidae > Osmia > Osmia bicornis. Next base: position 169,528 of record NW_025791302.1, read on the forward strand.
GGATAGGGGAACGGCCAGCAGATATGCTGGTTAGCTGCGAAATAAGGGCCTCGCGTTGAGGCCACGAATAAGCAGTCGCGGACCAAATGGACTAGGGGAAGGAACCCCGAATTAAGAAACCAAATATGGAGCAGTCCAAAAAGAATACTTCGACTACGGTGCAGTGGAGGGATACCCCAGTACCGTCGCTCAGGGGTGAGAAAGCGGGCCCCGAGTCGTCGTTATCCGACAACCGCAGCGCTATGGTGGTGGCTGACCTGGCCAACATAGTGTACAATGCAACAGGCAGCAAGGTGGCGGATCCTCCTACCCAAGAAGATATCTGGGGAAAACTGAAGGAGTTTGACGCAGTGGAAGTCGCCCAATTGACGCGAATGCGTCAAGTCCTGGATGCGATGAAGGCGGCGACAGAGAAGCAGAGAAATATCGCCAATCCCGTCAAAGAGGGCATCCCCCGCCTTGGCGAGCTGGTTGATCTGCTCTGCTTCAGTAGGATGACGCGCTGCAAAGCGCTTAGGGCGCTTGAAACTTCGGCGCCCATGTCCCCGGCGACACCACCTCCTTGTACTCCGGTCGTTGCAACGCCCTCTCAAAAGAGGGCGAGGGCTACCCTCTCCAGCCCGGAGGAAAAGGAGGAGGAAAAGAGGAGGAAAACGAGGGCCCAGGGGTCGGAGTCCTGGGCCACGGTCGTAAAGAAGAAAAAGGGAAAGGACGCCTCCGTTAACCAGAGCGTGCCCCAAAAGGGCAAGGAGCCAAAAACCCCGTCCGCACCACAGAAGGGCGGGAACAAGAAAAAGGTGCCGGTGAAAAACCCGGCAACTAAGCCGAAGCCGGCGGAAGCGCCGGATCCAGCTAAAAAGAGGAAGAAGAAGAAGAAAAGGAAGAACCGACCGCGCTCCAACAGGAGCGCGGTGGTAGTCAAGCCCGCGGAGGGTAAGAGTTACGCGGAAGTCCTCGGGGTAATCCGCACGAAAGTGCGCCCCGAGGAATCCGAGACAGTAATCCGCACCGTCCGGAAAACGAGGGAGGGAGCAATCCTCCTCGAGCTGGAACGTTGCGGAAACCAGGCCGCCCTCCAAACGGCGATCCAGGAGGCCGTAGGGCAGTCCGGGGAGACCAGGATCCTCACCAGCCGTGTTCGGCTAGAGGTCCTGGACATGGACTGCCTCGCCACTTCCGCGGAAGTGGAGGAAGCGGTGCGGCACGAACTCGGTGACGACATGAGCGGTCAGCTGACGATATGCCGGGCCGAAAGCTCCTAGAAAAGGGGAAGCTGCGCGTCGGCTGGATCCGTTGCCGCCTACGGCAGCGGACGGAGGTGCAGCGCTGCTTCCGGTGCCTTGGATTCGGCCACCGGAAGCAGGAGTGCAAGGGGCCGGACCGCAGCGGCCTCTGTTGGAAGTGCGGCCAACAGGGGCACAAGGCGACCGCCTGCACCACCAAACCGCGCTGCTTCCTCTGCTCCGATGGCGCAGAGGGCGCACAGCCCCCGGAGCACGTTCCAGGCGCCGGGGCATGCAAGGCCTTCCGGGTTGCCCTGGACAAGGCGAAGGGTCGGATAGGAACTTCTTCGTCCTCCAGGGCAACTTAAACCGGAGTAGGGTCGCGGATGATTTGCTGACGCAGTTCGTTCACGAGCACCGCACAAGCGTCGCAATCATCAGCGAACCCTACCAAACGAGAGCAGGCTGGCATGTAGACAGCTCTGGCTCCGCGGCGATTTGGGTCGTTGATCCTTCTATTAGGATCGCCAACCGCGGAACTGGATGTTGCTACGTGTGGGTGACGACGGAGCAAGCCACGTTCGTGAGCTGTTACCTCTCCCCCAACGACAGTATCCAGAGATTCAGGGACAAGCTCGAGGCCCTTGAGGACGATCTGCGCGATTTTCCTGGCAGACTTGTTGTCGCCGGGGACTTTAACGCGCGGGCCATAGAGTGGGGCATGCCGCAACCTAACACCAGAGGCAAACTGGTGTTGGAGATGGCTGCCCGACTCGGCCTTGTCGTCCTCAACGTCGGTACAACACCAACGTACCGGCGACCGGGCTTCGGGTATTCGATCCCTGATATCACGCTGGTGTCGGAGGACCTGGTCCGCAACGCCGTTGGTTGGAAGGTGATGGATGACTTCACCGGTAGTGATCATCAGTACATCACCTTCCAGCTCATCGACGCGACGCGAAAGCAGTCAGTTGCTAGCGCGCGTCGACCATCTGGCTGGAACGCGGCCAAGATGGACGGTGAAAAATTCGTCGCTACCTTGCTCGACGGCGCGCGGCACATCCCACCAGTGCCCAAGGACGCCAATGATGTCAGCGCGGTGGATGCTCTAGTGGACGCCACAATGGGGCTCATCCACCGCGCATGCGGCGCGTCCATGCCTCGCAAGAGGCCTTGGAAAGGCAGGACGCAGGCGTACTGGTGGAATGACCAGATCGCCGAACTCCGGAGGCTTTGCCATCGATCGCGCAGGTTGGCGCAACGCGCCGCTGGCCGACCCGAGGCAGCGGAAAAGGCCACGGCTTACAAAGCCGCCAAGAAGGCCTTAGGCAAAGCCATCCGGACGAGCAAGGAACGCAGCTGGAAGCAGCTCTGCGACGAAGTGGACCAGGATCCTTGGGGGAGGGGCTACAGACTCGTGATGGGCAAGTTCCGCCCACCCATCCAGGTCATGGACGAGAGGAAGGCGCGAAACGTCGTGGATGCCCTTTTTCCGACACATCCGGTCACTGTCGAGCCTCGACCGACCGATGAGGAGAAGGACATCCCGCCGTTCCGCGCCGAGGAGCTCATGCTTGCGGAACGCAGCATGAAGTCCGGTAAGGCCCCAGGCCCCGACGGCATACCGGCAGAGGCAATTAAGGCAGCTGCGCGCAACTGCCCCGGCCTCTTGCTCGGTATGTATAACTGGTGCCTGAGAGCAGGAGTCTTCCCAGCCCGGTGGAAGCTGGCACGCCTTGCCTTGATTCCCAAGGGCAAAGGTGACCCCGATGCTCCATCATTTTATCGCCCCCTGTGTATGTTAGACACAGCGGGGAAGATGATGGAGCGCTTGCTCAAGCCGCGATTGGCGGCCGCTATTGAGCAAGCCGGGGGCCTCTCCCACCGGCAGCACGGCTTCAGGAAAGGGCACTCCACGATTGATGCGATCGCCGAGGTGACCGGGGCAGTACGCCAGGCCGAAACCGCCTCTCATAAGGCTAGGCCCATAGTACTCCTCGTGACCCTCGACGTGAGGAACGCGTTTAATTCGGCTAGGTGGAGCGACATGCTCCACGCGCTCGAGCGGTCCTTCAGGGTACCTCCATATCTCGCTGCGATGATGAGAGATTACCTGAGGGATCGCAAGCTGTCGTACATGACAGCCCAGGGCATTAGGACGAAGGATGTCACCGCCGGAGCGGCACAGGGATCAGTGTTGGGACCTGACCTCTGGAATGTCATATACGACAGCCTGCTCCGCCTGGAAATGCCCGATAACGCGTTCCTCGTCGCATTCGCCGACGACGTCGCCGCTGTCATTACGGCACGGAGTCCCGAGTTGGCCCAACTTACGCTTAACCAAGTTATGCGCAGGGTCAACGGGTGGATGGAAGATCACGGTCTCCAGTTGGCTGCTGCCAAGACGGAGATCGTGATTCTCACAAGGAAAAGAATCCCCACCTCCATCACGATGATGGTCGGGACTCAGCCTGTACAGACCAGTAGCTCTGCGAGGTACCTGGGGGTGATGCTGGACAACCGGCTCACCTTCTGGGAGCATATTCGCAGGGTCTGCGACAAGGCCGTACAGAGTACGGCGGCTCTGAGTCGTCTCATGGAGAACGTGGGAGGCCCGAAGCCGTGCAAGAGGAGACTCCTGTTGACGTCCGTCCAGGCAGCCCTGCTTTATGGGGCAGAAATCTGGGCGGACGCTCTTAGGGTAAAGAAGTACCGGACTCGGATGGCCGCCGTCCAGCGCCGCGGGGCACTGCGTGTTGCGTGTTCGTACCGCACAGTGTCCGAAGACGCGGCGCTGGTTGTTGCCGGCATGATCCCGATAGATCTGCTCGCCCAAGAGCGAAAGGAGATATATCTCCAGAGTTCTGAAATCGGGCGAGCGGACGCCGCGGAGCAAGCCCGCGAGCGAACGATCGGGCGCTGGCAACAGCGTTGGGACGCTAGTCCCAAAGGACGGTGGACCCGGCTCCTGATCCAGGACCTGAGCCAGTGGTCGTCGCGTCGCCATGGCGAGGTGACCTTTTACCTGACGCAATTCCTGACAGGACACGGGTACTTCCGTAAGTACCTGTTCAAGATGCGGAAGGTAGGGTCGCCTCGCTGCTTGCTTTGTGGCGACGAGGAGGACGATGCGCTCCACACCTTCTTCGTCTGCGATTATTTTGCGGACGAAAGGAGAGGTGTGGAGCGCGCCATCGTCGACAGCATCACCCCGGAGAACATCGTCGGGGTGATGCTCAAAAGCCAGGAACGGTGGGACGCTGTGGCGCGGTATGTCGAGTACATACTGCGCCGCAAGCGCGAAGAGGGCTGCCTTGAGGCACTCCACTCGCGACCCGAGACGCGCCGCTAAGGCGCAAATAGCACAGCTCCGGAGCCGAAGTAATGCTAACGCGGTTCCGGCTCCGGGGATTAACTGTGGGTATGGAGGAGGGGTGTTAGTGGGTATACCCGGAAGCAAGTACTTCCTTCCGGGGGAGCCCCACACTACTCGGGTGTGGTCGTACCATTTGGTAGCCCCCCGGGTGTGCGGAAATGCATTTCCCCTCCTCCTAAAAAAAAAAAAAAAATAAAATAAAAAAAAAAGAAATGAATCAGTATATTACATTACATCTGATGTAGATATAGTAATAATGATATTGTTATTAAATGTATATTACATATCTAAGGTAGATATAGTAATTACGATACTGCCATTATATGTAAATTGATCGGTGGGAAGGGATCATTATATTACATTATATCTAATGTAGATATAGTAATAATGATATTGTTATTAAGTGTACATTGGTCTGTGGGAACATATCAGTATATTACATTACACCTGCTGTAGATATATTAATAATGATATTGTTATTAAATGTATATTACATATCAAATGTAGATATAGTAATAACGATACTGTTATTACGTGTGTCACGTCCTGTGACGCATTCTTTAAAATTTCTATTTCGCCACCCAAACTCTTTAAGCTGCTATTTCGCGACCTAAATTCTTTAAACTTATATTTCGCTATACAGATTCTTTAAACTTACATTTCGCGATACAAATTCTTTGAACTTCTATTGCACCATCCAAATTCGTCTCTCCGCAAAAATTCTGAGTGAGCAACTCAGCCGGGTCGTCGTACGGCGAGAACGCTGACGATCCGGACGAGGTGGTTCACCCGAATTGCCAAATCAAAAGTCGACCTCATTAATCAATATATAATAACGAGACCAAACCGCCCGAACACAGACCAACTATAGTACAGAACTCGTATCAGATCAAATTTAGTGCAGACTCAAAAGTCATCGCGACCCGATCACTTCCGTGAAACTCGTTCAGAATCGGCCAGTCCGTTAACGCGAATCCGGATTTAATTCTAACACGCGTACAAAATCCGCAAAATACGACTCTGCTACGGGACCCAGAGACCCGACAGAGCAACTCGTCATTTGTAAAGCACGCGCAAGTTAAGAACTGTACGCAAGACCAATAAACATTTGTTGTGCTCGGAAGTGTGTAAACTTCAATTAAACGTCTACCCTACTGTCTACATCCACCAGGACGACTTATTTCTACAGGTATCCTCGCCCAGCGAAAGGTAAGTAAGAACCTCTACCTAACTAACAACGTAGATTAAATCATACAAAAGTACGCGGAGAACTCAATGAGAGGGAGAACTTCGCGACATTACAAGTGTTTATTACGTATCTAATGTAGATATAGTAATGACGATAATGTTACAATCTGTGCATTGATCTGTGGGAAGTGATCACTATTTTACATTATATCTAATGAAGATATAGTAATAGTGATATTGTTATTAAATGTACATTGGTCTGTGTGATTAAATCAGTATAATAAATTTCATCTGATGTAGATATAGTAATAATGATATTGTTATTAAATGTATATTACATATCCCATGTAGTGTTACGTTGCGCGTGCGACGGCGCAACGTAAAAAGGATAATAAAAAAAGAACTAGGAAAGAAAGACTGCTGTTTCAACTAGAAAATTGAAAGGCAATTTCCTATACTTTTTACCCTATTCTGAGCGCGATGGTTGGTATCGCTGCCACCAGTCTCGAGCGGGTTAGCGCTCTCGACAAATTAAAAGACGAAAGATAATTATTAAGATGTTAGAATTTAGAATTTGAACTTTTTGTTCTTTCGTTTGGGTTCGTTCAGCGCTTTAGGTCCCGTACGGGTCCCTCCTTGAATCTGTATGTAATGGTAGGCGTGTATTATTAAAAGAAACGTGTTTGGTGTGTTTGAAATAAATTTGAAACTGGTCAACTGGTAAAACTGATTTAATTACGAATTAGAATCAAGAATGTGTATTTAACAGAATTAATAATCAAGAATTAACGGATTTTAGAAAGTCAAAAATTGAAGATGTTAAATTTTGTAACTCGTTACTGAATAATACCAGTTTATAAATATCGTTTAACAAGGGTAAAGATGACTTATAAAAGTAACAAAAACATAACGAAATGCACGCTGTGAGATTACACTTGAGGTTTTTCGCTTTTATAACAATCGCGGGAGATGATTGTTGCGATCCCGTCTTCCCTTATTTTAATTGGAAATTTGGCGTATTTCCGCCGTGAGGATACACCCTAGCCAGAGATATTCTCGGCACCCTCGAAAGGGCAGGACTAAGGCCCCCCCTTTTATAGAATATAAAATGAATTATGAAAACGGAATCGTAACGCAAGTTTTAGTTGTACGTATTTATCAAATACCTCAAACGTTGGAACGATCTGACCGGAGGAATTCTCGGAACCCAAGAAGGGCTGGACAGATCGCCCGTTTTGCCAATAAATAGTCGTCGTGTTCAAAAATGGTAAACGGATCGACTTACCGAAACGCTGTTTGATATAATACAAGATAACAAATTGCTTGTAGTGATCTTAATGCTCGCTGGATATTCTGGAACACCAAAAAACGGTAAGGATCGTGAACACTGCACTTGTCGCGGCGATACTTAATTAAGCGAACGAGTACGTCGACGAGAGACAAACTAATACGAACGGAGAGATTATGTAAATATTTTATTACCCGAAATGAAGCTAATACGAATTATACGCGAGCAAACGATTTAAAATCGGAAAGAAAAGATAGAAAATTTAGGTAGAAGGAAGATTTTACGTGCGCGTCAGTGAGTCTTTGTTAAGAATCGCGCGATTTCAACTCTTTTGCCTGATTTCAACTTGTTGCGACTTTACCGCAGAGGAAAACTGTCGCGATTTCCGAACAACTATGTCTCTCGGACACACGGGCTCAAGATCACGTACCTCGACGATTGATCGATCAAGAGTGTCGAAATTTGCGCGAGATCGACGGGCGAAGGGCCCGTCGCGCGATCATCGTCCTTGGAGGGGACGGATTGACGAATCGTGGCACGTGCTCGGAAGTGTCGCGTGCCCGGTGATTGGTTAAGACGCGCGAGCTAGACAAAGATTCTTCATCCCCTTTCTTTGGTGTTCCTTTTTCTTTCTAACACGTCGCCATGATGGTTTCAACGGTTTTCTAGAAACTACGCAGTATTTCCTTCAAATGTATTATTGCTAATTTACAGCTATTGCTTCAATTTGAATATCCAAATGTTGAACTGTTAAATGATACTATTAATTTGACCAAAACACGAATGATCTTGAAATCGAGATATATAATTTAACAATTGAAGCCGTTATCCATTTATTTTCCCTTAGCAGGATCAGAATTATTTATCTTTCCTGATTTATAGTAAGATCTTATCAGCGTAAAAGCGGACGATGCATTTACGATGATCGCAATGCCGATTATGCATTCATTTACAATCTTTCGCATAACCATTTCGGTGGAATCGACATTTCGTTAGCAATGAATTTAAACATTTCTACCAGAACATTCCTTTGTTCGAAATTTGTCGTTGTCGCTAGGTAGTTCTTAGAATTTCGAATACAATGATGTTTATTGCTTCGAACGACCCTTGATTTTCGAACGGCGGTCGAACGTTCGCGACGTTAGGCTTTGTAAAGGTTCTCATTTATTTTAGTTTCGGCGTTTAAATTCATATTCATCCATCCATTCTTTTCACACTATCATTCGGTCAGGTAATAATGATCCTGATCGGACCGGCTGACGCTTTGTGCAAATGAGAGGGAAATAGTTTCCTCGACAAGGAAGTTATTACGGTTTTCCCGTTTCTACGCAGTTACCAAGGGAAATTCCCGGAATGCGAAGCACTGGATAACTGCGTAGCGCTGGTGTTGTGCTAACGGCTCTCTCTCTCTCTCTTACGAGCTAACGCGAGTTTTTGTGCGTTACCCGATTGTAAACTGTCTTATATATCTATGGTTGGCGACGATAGTTTCAAGGAGGGTCACGTAAACTATTGTAAAGAAGGAAACAGAAATAACCTTTCCTCGTGTACCTCGCATGAGAAATTCTCGGAACCCAAGGGCTTGACAAGATACACGATTCCAGGGTAGAATAGAATAAAGAAGAGAAAGCAATAGAAGAAGTCAAAAATAGAAAGGAATTAAACTCAAACTCTTCCTTGCACACCCCTGCATGAGAAATCCTCGGAACCTCGAAAGGCTTGTCAAGGATGTACAAGGTAGAGGAGGAATGAAAAGATTGGCGGAAAAGCGAAACACCCACCTCACGACCCTTACATGAGAAATCCTCGGAACCCCAAAGGGCTTGATAAGGGACGCAAGGCGGATAAATTTCAAAATTTCCGCCGGGGCGTAACAAATCCTCCCCCCTTAAAACTATCGCCGTCCTCGGTGATGAAAAATTATAAATTCCGAAGAATTGGCTGATAAACCCGGTCATAAATGACCCGCAGTACTAAACTAGGGCTAACGCGCACTCGACGATCCGCGCTCGTCCCGCCGAACGACAAACTCAGTGCTGCTACCCTGCCCTGCCTTCGCACTATCTCAGTTCCTTCAACGACTGTCTGACTTGTGACTCGCAGACAGCCTTCCACATCCAGTATCGTAAGAAGTGGGCATCCGCGGATAATGGCCGCGGTGTCTTCATCTGTAACGCCCTGGCTGTCCCTTGCACGGACTTCTGCTAGAGTGGCGATGGTGCCCAGAGGTTGGGCGGACACTGACGGGTGTAGGTTATTAAATACCATCCTTCGTAAACTTCCCAGCTCCTCCAAAGCCTCCAATGCAAATTGGCCCCTGACGTTCGAGCACCCTGAGATGTCCAGATTCTGCAGCCCACGCACGTACTGTCCGACATGGCGGATGAACGTTACGTCCACCCATCCGCAAAACAGTGTGTGGAGTAAGGTGAGGTTTCGGAAGACCTCAGGTAGGGTGTGCGCCACCTCCGCTGGACCCATTTGTAATTCCATGAATACCGGATCTTGTATCCTAGGTGCGTCCGGCATTTCCTCGTCGTTCTCCTCGATGGCAGGAGCGAAATCGATGTCCACGATGGTCATTTCGCGGACGGTCGTGTGGATTGCCTCGTTAGCGATGAGGGCAGACAACGGTTCCGCAGTGGTCAGGGCGCGACACTGCGCGAGCTCAACCGACGTGAGCGAACGCTGGGCCGCCAGACACGCGGCCACCGGTGCTGACAACAGCGACGCGCAATCCCTGAATCTTAATTCCCGGAGCGTCGGGGTTATCCGCGGCAACGCCGCCCCCGCGAATTCAGAGTTCGTGGCTCTAAAACCCGCGAGACCCGGCGCCGCCGCGAACAAGGCCGACAACTCCGGTTCCACGTTACTTTCTGTTTTCTCTATATATAGAGATAACAATGTTCCCGCGGTATGTATCAAGTCGCGGATTCCTGACGGTCGAATTGTTGCGCCAGTTAGATCTATCGCGGACAACTGGGGACAATTACGCGCCGCTATCGCCAGCACCTGCGGCCGCAGTCTCCCGGCGACCCATTGATCGTCGAGGCGCAGAGTATTTATGTAGGGGCCCATACGGCGGATGGCCCAGTTAAAGTTCTCTGTGTTTATGCGCGGGTGACCCCACCCTTGTGGTCAGCGTTGGTCGGAAGTAGAGAGTACACGCTCCGACGTGTACGACGCCAACGCTCCCACTCGCCAGGCTCTGCATACTGTCTCCATTCTCCCACGGTCGGCGAAACTGAGGAAGCCGGCGATTCGCGCCACGACTTCCTCCGGTAGCGGTGGTGATCGCCGCGGTTCCCATCCTGGGAACGGGTTAGGCTGGCCACGCGGTCTCAGCAGGGCCGCCTCGTTCCACGCGTCCGCCACGGCTGCTCGGATGCTACGCCTATGTAGCACTGGCTTGGTGTTCTCGACCCATTGGACCGCTCTAGACGCCAACTCCGCCGTCGGGAAGGTTACGAACGCGAAGGTCCCCGCTGGCTTCCGCACAACCACAGCCTGGTCCGGGTTGTAGGCTTGGAAGAGCTTCATCAGGGCCTTGGTCTGCGTGAAAGGCGGTATCCGCCTCACAAAAATCCGTCGTCCCAGATTTTCCTCCGCCGTGTTTCGGTATACGGCCTTCGATGTGGACGCCATGACGTTGGATTCCTAGATTGTTCAAATACAGTGTAAAAATCGAATATTCGCTAGATTCTGATTTGAATACGGTGTTACGCTCGGTCAGCTCCTGAAAAGAGTGATAATTCAAAATGCGAAAGCACTGCGCCAGCCGGCCCTCCATTGAGCTATGTTGCCCCTTCATCGATCAATTCGATTCTAAAACGGATAAACGGCCAACTGTGCAGTGATCAACCGACTTTGGTTTCCAGAACTTCAATTTATCAACATGTTTACTAAAGACGTAACCCATCCCATCCTTCAACACGACATTTTTGTGAGGTGTTATTTCGACTATTTCATATGGCCCATGATATCTCTTGCCAAACTTGCCCTTGCGCCGTTCGACCAGGACATATGCCACGTCCCCGACACGACCCTTAAACGGACGAGCTGTAGCGTCGTAATAAGCTTTCGATCGATGTTTAGCTTTTATTAAATTCTGTCCAGCGATGTCCTGCATTTCGTGCAGACGATCGCTCAAATCGCGAATATATCCCTCATAGGTGGGCAGGTCGTCGCTCGCGGGAAACGCGGTAGGTGCCCGTGCGCGTTTTCCATACACTAGTTCAAACGGTGTAAATTTAGTTCCCTCGTGTACAGAGGTATTATAAGCAAAAATTGCAAACGGTACTAATCTGTCCCAGTCATCGAAGTCTCCTAAGTAGTGCGTGATGTAATCCACCAGAACGGCATGACTCCTTTCTAATGAGCCATTTGTTTGAGGTCTGTAACCCGATGTGGTAAGGTGATGTATACCGAACATCTTAGCTACAGCGGAAATAACTCGATTTAGGAAACTCGTGCCTCGATCAGATAGTATGACCTTGGGAGCACCGAATTGCAGGATAAGGTTTGTGACCAGTGCGTGGGCTATTGTTTCGGCTTTAATATTAGGTACCGGAACAGCAATGCAGAATTTCGTTAAATTATCTTGGATAGTCAAGATATGTTTGTTCCCGTCAGGTGTCCTGGGGAATGGACCCACCGTGTCCAACGATACTTTCGCGAACGGTTCAACCGGTGTATCTGTAATTATCATTGGTTCGCGAGTACGTTTCCTCGATATTTTACGCGTTTGGCAACTCTCGCAATTTTGTATGTATTCTTCGATTTGTTTTCGCATGTTTGGCCAATAAAACCTCTCGCGAATTCGTTGGTAAGTTTTTGTTACCCCTTTGTGTCCACCCACTAAACTACTATGTAGTTCCGAGATGATATCCGGACGAATTTCCGTGGGCGGTAATTGGACTCTACCATAGCATAAAGTTATTTTAATATTCGTTTGACCGAAAACTTTTCGCAGAATGTTTGATAATGCATCCTGTGGCAAACCCTCAGTCAAATCGTCGAATCTAGATATTCTGAAAGATTGAACATTTAATTCAGACATCTTATGCTTTAATTTATCCAAGCTTGATTCTAATTTGGCTAATGATAAATCGTCGTTGATATTATCCTTGACTACGATAGAAAACACGTGGTTACTACCGCGTTTGGTAACAAAAATTGTCCCGACTTTTAAATCCGCATCTTTAAAGTTTTCGAATTTAATTGCTCCTATGTCAATGAGCAGTTTACTGATTGGCGTAAGCGATAGATCTTTACTCACGAAATGTACATAGTTGTCACGATGGTAAGTTAGATTTTCACACGCGAAATGCACGGTTTTCGCGGGTGCAGTTGCTCTATGTTCTGGCGCGTCAAAATACGATGAATCTAGGCCTATTATCGAATCGTTGGCTGATTCCTCAGTCGGTGGTTCATCTGCAGGTACGATTATGTCGTTTCGTTGCTGTTCTGGAACGTTTTCAGAACTATGTTTTCTACTGGGAGTGGATAAAGCTATTGGTGGAGTAGACGGTAAAGTAGCTGGTAACTGTGATTGTTGTAAGGACCTATGTATTACTGTATCGGAGAAATTTTCTGTAGAGCGCGATAACCCGTCAGGACGATGTGAGTTATCGACGTCAGCTTCGACTGTATCTTTCGTCGTAACATCAATGTCTGAAGGTAGTTCGAAATACGTTTTCGATACGTTAGAAAGTGGAGTTCTGAAACATTCCTGATCCGAATCGGTGGTAGCGCTGTCGGGCTCTGGGGTCTGGGATACTCCCGGAATTCGCTGACGCGAACTGAGCCCCAGGCTCGGCAACACGCTACGTCTACGCACATAAATCGGCGTTCCTGCTTCGGAATCAGTATCAGTGTCTGTTGGGTTATCAGTTGTAAAGTCAGTATCTGTAGGAGAATTAGAAGTTACTATGATAGTTGGTGGAGATAGATTAGAAACAGTAGATGGAACGGGTTGCATCGCGGATCTCAAACGTGTACGCGTAGCTATTCCGTCCGTGTCTAGTACAGGTGTTTCTTTCGGCCGATTCTTTGTACCGGGAGGCCTACCTCGCCCCCTACGAACGACGACTGCCGGTGTTTCAGAGTCAGACGACCGCGGAGACCCCGATATCGGCAACAAGTTCGCATGTGTTGACCTTCGTCGCGCTTTTCTAGATTTAACTTGCGCGGAAGTTACTAAGAATCGATTGATCATTTTAATTACGGAGGACGATTCTTCTTTCTCGTTCTCGGTTTCAGAGCTAGTTAACGTGAAAGCGTCTGATTCATTCAGCTCCGCTTCATTGACCGGATTTCTCGAAAGCGCATCTGCGTTGGTATTCAGTTTACCGGGTTTGTGAACAAATTCGTATTCATAATCGCGTAATTTCAAACGCCATCGGACTAAGCGTTGCCCTGGATCTTTGATCGAATTGATCCATCTTAAGGGCTCATGATCGCTGACCAACTTGAATTTACGATCGTACAGATATGGTCGAAAATGCAACACGGCGTATAAAATTGCTAGGCACTCCTTCTCGGTGGTAAAGTAGTTTCGCTCTGGTTTTGTGAGCGTACGCGAAAGAAATGCGACGGGTAGATCGTGTCCGTCGACCTCTTGGCTAAGAACAGCCCCGATCGCGAAGTCTGACGCGTCGGTAGTAAGCGTGAACGGCTTCTTGAAATCGGGGTATTGCAATATCGGTGCACTACAGAGTGCTTTTCTCAACGCGATGAAAGCTACTCGTTGTTCTTTTCCCCATACGAAGGGTACGTTTTTCTTTAATAAGTCGGAAAGCGGTTTGGATTTTGCAGCGAAGTCTTTAATGAACCTGCGGTAGTATCCCGCTAAGCCTAGAAATTGACGAATATTTTTGGCGGTTCTGGGTCGCGGAAAGTTCTTTACAGCGGATATCTTTTTTGGATCCGGTCGGACACCGTTTCTACCGATCACGTGTCCGAGATACGCGACCTCAGTTCGTAAGAACTCGCACTTATCCGGTTGGAGGGTTAAACCGGCGTCGGCCAGGCGCGTAAACAGGCGTCGGACCTTCTTTCCGTGTTCCTCCAACGTTTTAGCGAAAATGACTATGTCATCTAAATAGACGAACAATTCTATACCTTGCAAACCGCGAAGTAATTGATTCATCAACCGTTGGAAGGTTGCTGGGGCATTCTTTAATCCTTCCGGCATTCTAACATATTCATAGTGTCCCGTGGGTGTACTGAACGCGGTTTTGGGACGGTCCTTCGGATCCGTCTCTATTTGTTGAAACCCGCTAGCGAGGTCGAAAATCGAAAAATATTGCGCATTTCCAATTAAATCGAGAATTTCAGTCATATTAGGTAGTGGATACGCGTCGCCTACGGTCTTCTCGTTTAATTTCCGAAAATCTATCACCATTCTCCACCTGGGATTGCCCTTGGAATCGGGTTTCTTCGGGACAATCCACAGGGGAGAATTGTAGGGTGAATTCGACGGAACAATTATCCCACTGGCTAACTTCGTTAGAATTTGTCTTTCGATCTCGTTCTTGTGGACGGGAGGAAACCTATATTGACGAGTATTAATTGGTACCTCATCTACAGTTGGAATGTTGTGCTTAATAAAGGTTGTAGCCTGTAATTTATCTTTCCGGAAACTCTTCCACTAGATCTTCCACGTGGCTACGTTCTTCGAGATTCAAATGATCTAATCGCAGCTTCTTTAAAACCTCGGTAACTCGATCGACTATTACCGGATTTTCTAAATCGGTATCCGGGTCGTCCGACTCTTCCGGAAAACGATGATGTGATGCGAGGACGTGGCATACCCCCTGGTCATTTACAGCGACTGCGGCTCTGCCTACATACAAGCCGTCCACCGTTTCCAATAAGGGAAGATAGCCCTCTCGCAGATCGTTATTAATTACATCGATACCGATCGACTGTCTACTGCGCGCTTTAATGACATAAGTGCGCGGCTTTAAATCTCGACACAATTCAACGAACGTTCGTCGACAAAACGAAATGGTCGAATCGGTTCGGTGCACGTCACGAGTGTATTATGCGCGAACGGTATCTCGGCCTTTACCTGTCGAAAATATTCCTGTCCTAAAATTCCGTCGGTAATTAATGGAAAATCCGATCTAACGACGTGAAAACGAACAGGATTCCCTTGAATGTGCAGGGTAGTTGTGCCGATTGTTCGGTCCTTCTGTGGCGTAATGCCAGAGATTATCGTCGCCTCGTAAGTCGCGATTGGTAATTTGGGTTGTAAAAGATCGACTTTAATCAAATTGATTTCTGCGCCGGTATCAACAAGAAATAACCCGGTTCCCGGTTCTAAATCTTCGGATGGAATTTTCACGATTGGCGTAGCCCGCTTGGTTTCTATTGCGAGGACTATTTCTTCTGGAACTGTACTTTCTTCTGACGCTCTGGTTGAGTCTGACTCGTCGTCGCGTCCGTCCGGCGAGTCGCACTGGCGTTTAAATTTGCGCGACGGTCAGGTGACGGTGACCTCAACCGTTCCCGTGAGGGCCCTGGTACAGGTTCCTCCAACGGTGGTGTACGCGGTCTACGAAATTCAAAACTGCGACGCGGTTCAGGAGATTCGCGCCTTGTGGGAGATTTTTTTCCACATGTGCATTCCTTACGGCTATGCTGCGATGTTCCGACAGGCGAATCAGCCCGAAAGGCTCTAACCGGACTCGAAGTTCTAAAATCGCGTGTCCTATTCGCGTCTCTAGTTGGTGACTCAGGATTCGTACGTTCCGGCGTGTGTTCGCGTCTGGTTGGCGAAAAGCTGCCAAATGGCGGAGGATATGAACGGTCGCGTTCCGGACTTTGTTGATTCGAGCGATAGCCATGGTATGCATCTCGTCGCGATTCGTAAGATGGACGATAAAGATCGCGAGATCCAGGACGATAGTACTTCTCCCGATTTTCAAGTCGAACGGCAATGTCTACCGCGTCCATCAATGTTTTGGGATCGCGCGAGTCGACCGCCCTTGCAAGCTCGTCAGGCAGACCGAAAACGAACGCGTCTATCGCAGCCGATTTTACAGGCTCCATAAAATCTGACGCACGGGCTCCGTAATCCCTTTTGAGTACATCTTCCATCCCAGATAGCAGTGCACGAATACGGTCGTGAAACGCGAATACGGATTCGTCGCGGCGCATACGCATATCCAATAATTGGCGATTATAATCGTTATACGATCTCTCCGGAGTAAATCGATATTTCAAATGTTGAATTAATTCTCCGATAGTGATGAAAAGCATACCGCTAACGCTGTCTCGTGCCTCCCACCTTAAACGCGAAATTACTAGTCGAAGGAAGGTCCTTCTTCCCGTAGCTGGTAAACTATCGTAATGATATTGTATTTCGCTTATAAAGTCCCGAAGACGGATATTCCGTCCGTCAAAAATCGGAACGTGGTGGGCGGCTTGTTGCACGGCAAAACTTTCCATAACCGTTGTGGAAAGGTCGCCATATTCGTGGTCATCATCTCTATACGTGTGCGAAGCGAAACCGACATTTCGTGTATCGCGCCAAGTATCGCGTGATTCACCGGCATTTTCAGGCGTACGCGTTCTCACACCGCTTGGACCTTCACCGGCGTCGATTGGATGAGGCATTTTCAACGAAATTACGCGGAATTAATACGCGGAAAAATATGACGGATTTGATTTGCAATATACAAAAATATATATATATATAGACACAAAACACAGAAATTGTAACACACAGTATTCAAATCAAATCAAAATCAATATCGAAGAAGAAATATCAGAAAATCAAAAATATCAAAAATCAAGAAATAGACGATAATTGTTCAGTACCTTAGAAATGTATCAGAATAATTCAATTAGAAAGAAATTTTGACAAAACGCAAATAAATAAATAATTTAAATAAGTACGAATATGACTGACAATAAATAAATAAGTTATGACAAGTAGAAATTGATTTCAAAAGAATTTTCCTGAACAATTACCGTAAAACACACAGAAATAACGATTAAATATATAATTTCACACGAATTACACAATGAATAATTCAATTTTCGCAATGCGGCAAGTTTGGCAAAAGGGGGTATCTATAATGTCCCGGATTTGCCTCAACTGTGATCTCAGAGATTATGACAGTGAATCCAATGGTTAATACAGAAATTTACTAATTTTCAAACACTTCAAATTATACAGATTCACGGGGCAAGCGCTGGTATCCCACCGCTGCCACCAAAAATTTTGTTACGTTGCGCGTGCGACGGCGCAACGTAAAAAGGATAATAAAAAAAGAACTAGGAAAGAAAGACTGCTGTTTCAACTAGAAAATTGAAAGGCAATTTCCTATACTTTTTACCCTATTCTGAGCGCGATGGTTGGTGTCGCTGCCACCAGTCTCGAGCGGGTTAGCGCTCTCGACAAATTAAAAGACGAAAGATAATTATTAAGATGTTAGAATTTAGAATTTGAACTTTTTGTTCTTTCGTTTGGGTTCGTTCAGCGCTTTAGGTCCCGTACGGGTCCCTCCTTGAATCTGTATGTAATGGTAGGCGATTATTATGAAAAGAAACGTGTTTGGTGTGTTTGAAATAAATTTGAAACTGGTTAACTGGTAAAACTGATTTAATTACGAATTAGAATCAAGAATGTGAATTTAACAGAATTAATAATCAAGAATTAACGGATTTTAGAAAGTCAAAAATTGAAGATGTTAAATTTTGTAACTCGTTACTGAATAATACCAGTTTATAAATATCGTTTAACAAGGGTAAAGATGACTTATAAAAGTAACAAAAACATAACGAAATGCACGCTCTGAGATTACACTTGAGGTTTTTCGCTTTTATAACAATCGCGGGAGATGATTGTTGCGATCCCGTCTTCCCTTATTTTAATTGGAAATTTGGCGTATTTCCGCCGTGAGGATATACCCTAGCCAGAGATATTCTCGCCACCCTCGAAAGGGCAGGACTAAGGCCCCCCCTTTTATAGAATATAAAATGAATTATGAAAACGGAATCGTAACGCAAGTTTTAGTTGTACGTATTCATCAAATACCTCAAACGTTGGAACGATCTGACCGGAGGAATTCTCGGAACCCAAGAAGGGCTGGACAGATCGCCCGTTTTGCCAATAAATAGTCGTCGTGTTCAAAAATGGTAAACGGATCGACTTACCGAAACGCTGTTTGATATAATACAAGATAACAAATTGCTTGTAGTGATCTTAATGCTCGCTGGATATTCTGGAACACCAAAGAACGGTAAGTATCGTGAACACTGCACTTGTCGCGGCGATAATTAATTAAGCGAACGAGTACGACGACGAGAGACAAACGAATACGAACGGAGAGATTATGTAAATATTTTATTACCCGAAATGAAGCTAATACGAATTATACGCGAGCAAACGATTTAAAATCGGAAAGAAAAGATAGAAAATTTAGGTAGAAGGAAGATTTTACGTGCGCGTCAGTGAGTCTTTGTTAAGAATCGCGCGATTTCAACTCGCACGGCACTCTGCCTCGCTACGCGGAGGACTTTACCGCAGAGGAAAACTGTCGCGATTTCCGAACAACTATGTCTCTCGGACACACGGGCTCAAGATCACGTACCTCGACGATTGATCGATCAAGAGTGTCGAAATTTGCGCGAGATCGACGGGCGAAGGGCCCGTCGCGCGATCATCGTCCTTGGAGGGGACGGATTGACGAATCGTGGCACGTGCTCGGAAGTGTCGCGTGCCCGGTGATTGGTTAAGACGCGCGAGCTGGACAAAGATTCTTCATCCCCTTTCTTTGGTGTTCCTTTTTCTTTCTAACACGTCGCCATGATGGTTTCAACGGTTTTCTAGAAACTACGCAGTATTTCCTTCAAATGTATTATTGCTAATTTACAGCTATTGCTTCAATTTGAATATCCAAATGTTGAACTGTTAAATGATACTATTAATTTGACCAAAACACGAATGATCTTGAAATCGAGATATATAATTTAACAATTGAAGCCGTTATCCATTTATTTTCCCTTAGCAGGATCAGAATTATTTATCTTTCCTGATTTATAGTAAGATCTTATCAGCGTAAAAGCGGACGATGCATTTACGATGATCGCAATGCCGATTATGCATTCATTTACAATCTTTCGCATAACCATTTCGGTGGAATCGACATTTCGTTAGCAATGAATTTAAACATTTCTACCAGAACATTCCTTTGTTCGAAATTTGTCGTTGTCGCTAGGTAGTTCTTAGAATTTCGAATACAATGATGTTTATTGCTTCGAACGACCCTTGATTTTCGAACGGCGGTCGAACGTTCGCGACGTTAGGCTTTGTAAAGGTTCTCATTTATTTTAGTTTCGGCGTTTAAATTCATATTCATCCATCCATTCTTTTCACACTATCATTCGGTCAGGAAATAATGATCCTGATCGGACCGGCTGACGCTTTGTGCAAATGAGAGGGAAAGAGTTTCCTCGACAAGGAAGTTATTACGGTTTTCCCGTTTCTACGCAGTTACCAAGGGAAATTCCCGGAATGTGAAGCACTGGATAACTGCGTAGCGCTGGTGTTATGCTAACGGCTCTCTCTCTCTCTTACGAGCTAACGCGAGTTTTTGTGCGTTACCCGATTGTAAACTGTCTTATATATCTATGGTTGGCGACGATAGTTTCAAGGAGGGTCACGTAAACTATTGTAAAGAAGGAAACAGAAATAACCTTTCCTCGTGTACCTCGCATGAGAAATTTTCGGTACCCAAGGGCTTGACAAGATACACGATTCCAGGGTAGAATAGAATAAAGAAAAGAAAGCAATAGAAGAAGTCAAAAATAGAAAAGAATTAAACTCAAACTCTTCCTTGCACACCCCTGCATGAGAAATCCTCGGAACCTCGAAAGGCTAGTCAAGGATGTACAAGGTAGAGGAGGAATGAAAAGATTGGCGGAAAAGCGAAACACCCACCTCACGACCCTTACATGAGAAATCCTCGGAACCCCAAAGGGCTTGATAAGGGACGCAAGGCGGATAAATTTCAAAATTTCCGCCGGGGCGTAACAGGATCATCGCGGATATACCTCCTACTAAATGTGAAAGGTTTCATCGCTATCGGTATATTCCCTGCAGCATAAACGGTGGAAGATATAAATTAAGTATTACGTATTTTGCGCTAAAAGTCGTTAGGAATGAAAAAATACAACAATTTTTTTGCAGGACCAATTAGAGGATATACTCTACAAGATGCAAAATTTTCAATCCGACTGGTCTATCCGTATCGCGGTAATCGGTGAAAAAATGTAAATCAACCATTACGTTCTTGCAAAAAAAATCGTTAGCAATGAAAAAATGCAAAATGCCTTTCTGACGGGACCAAGTGGGAGATATACTCTACAAGATGCAAGAAGTTCGTCCCGATTGGTCTATCCGTCTCGGAGTAATCGGCGAACGTACGACGCACATACATGAAATAGTACGTTTTTCTGCAATAAAAGCGTTCGGAATGAAAAAATATAAAAGGTTTTTTTAACGTGACCAATCTAGGCACATACTTTAGAAGTTCGAAAAGGTTTCGTTCCGATTGGTTCATCCGTTTCGGAATAATCGGCGAACATAGATTTAGAAAAAAAGTCGTTAGGAATGAAAAATGCAAAATGTTTTTTTAGCGGGACCAATCAGGAGACATACTCTACTAGAAGCAAAAGGTTTCGTTCCTATTGGTCCATCTGTCTCAGAGTAATCGGCGAACATACATTTAGAAGAACAAAATCATTAGGAATGAAAAAACGCAAAATATTTTTTTTACGGGACCAATGGGGAGTTGTACTGTACAGGATGCAAACAGTTTCATTCCGATTGGTCCATCCGGCTCAGAAAAATCGGTGAACATACACCGCACGTACATGAAATAGTACGTTTATTTGCAATAAAAGCGTTCGGAATGAAAAAATGTAAAATGTTTGTATAACGGGACCAATCGGGAGACATTACCCTACCAGATGCAAAAGGTTTTGTTCCGATTGGTCCATGCGTCTCGGCGTAATCGGTGAACATACATAAAAAAAAAAAAAAAAAAAATACACTTTGAATTGAGTATCCTCCTCCTTTTCGAAGTCGGATATGTTAAATAAATATTATTGAAACTCAGTTTTTATTACTATAAAGAAAAATATAAATATAACTTTATTTAGCGTGGCGCGTGTTCATAAGCAGCCATCTACCAGAAGGTATTACCAAGAGATCCGTAACGTTGCGTTACACTACAGAACAACAGAAAAAACTTTTGAAGCGCCACATCCCGGCGCATAATAGGTATTATTTAGTTACAAAGCGCGAGATTCGGCTACACTTTAACACTCCCACTAATGAGCGCTTTCTAAATGTTAATTTATACATTGAAATGAAGAAAACAAAAAAATATTTAACTTGTAAACATAAAAGAAGCATTTTTATCATTAATCTTTGGAATAAACCTATCTTAAAATAATACGCCAAAAAAAACTATACTAGAGAACTATTACTTAACTTAATAAAAACACGCTTTCAAATCTGTACTATGCCTAATTGAGTACGTAATGTTTTAAACTGATCACAAGGAATCGCTTTAGTCAAGATATCCGCAAGTTGTTCCTTGCTAGGCACATACAGCACATTTATATCGCCATTGATACATTTCTCACGTATATAATGGTAACGTATATCTACATGTTTTGTTCTCTTGTGATACTCAGCATTATGTATTAATCTTATAGCACTTTGATTGTCTATGTAAATTAATGTTGGCCCCTCGATGGGTTCTCTCATGTCGTATAATAATTGACGTATCCATGTGGCCTCTTTTGCTGCACAAGAGGCTGCAATATATTCAGCTTCTGTAGTTGATAAAGAAACGGTTCGATTGTCGCTGACTACTCCAAGTTACTGGCCCGTTGCTTAACTTGAAAACATAACCAGTCGTAGATCTTCTTGTGTCAACATCATTGGCAAAATCAGAGTCTGAAAAACCTTGCACAATTCCTGACCCTTCAGATTTTTCGTATAATATTCCATATTCACTAGTGCTTTTCAGGTATCTTATTATTCTCCTCACTGCATTCCAATGACAGTTGCTATGATTATCCAAATATCTGCTTACTACTCCCACTGCAAAGGCAATATCTGGTCTTGTGACAATTGCAGCAAATATCAAACTACCTACTGTCTCCCTATATGGTACTTGTTCCTGCATCCCTTCTTCTTTTGTTGAACTTAGATGAGTGTGGACGTCAGCAGGCGTTGAGATCCCTTTTGCATCTTGCATATCAAATCTCTTGATGATGCGATCAATATAACTCTTCTGATGTATAAATATCTTTCCCTCATTTTCATCATATGATATCTCCATGCCAACGAAGCAGCGCACATTCTTACAAACAGTGATCTTGAAACATGCCTCCAATTGAGAAATAACTGATTGAAGCTCCTCTCGTTGTCACTCATGAGCAGTCCATCATCGACGTACAGTGCCAAGAAAATCTTCGACGTATTAAAGAGTCCGTAATAAACGCATTTATCAGCGTTATTCTGTTGGAATCCAATAGATTTTTAAAAAACTGTCAAAACGCTCATTCCAACACCGAGACGCTTGTTTAAGCCCATATAATGCCTTTCGTAATTTGCACACCATGCCATGCTTTATCTCTATTCCTTTTGGCGGAAGCATATATACTTCATCCTGAAGCTCGCCGTTCAGGAATGCCGTTTTTACGTCGAACTGTAGTATTTTATAATTTCGCTGTACTGCCATCGCCAATAAAATTCTAATCGAATCATATCTTGCAGTTGGGGAGAAAGTATCAGTGTAATCAACACCCTTTTTCTGTGCGTATCCCCTGGCACACAGCCTTGCTTTAAAACGAGCAGTACTTTTGTCGTTGCTACTTGGTTTTATACTGAAAACCCACTTTGAATCAATGGGAATCCTACCTTCTGGGAGAGGCATCACATCCCATGTTTTGTTTACCTTTAATGCATTAATTTTTTCTTGAATGGCTTCACACCACTTGACTTTATTTACATTGTTCATGGCCTCTTCATAATTTTGTGGAATATACATATCTGCAAAATGTGCTTCATATCTCAATGGCTTTTAATTGAATCTCGAGTATGTAAACATATATCTTTCAGATCTACTATTGGCATTTAATTCATCATTTTTATCCTGACACTCTTCGTTTTTGTCTAGATTCTCCCGGGCTTTGGTATTTTCATCCAACAGTTTACTGGTACATTCATTTATGTCTATATCAAGGAATACTGACGGAATATTCTTCCTCTCTTGACATCTGACATCTTCATTAAAGGTGACATTGCGTGAGATCTTAATTTTCTTGGTCTCTACATCGAACAACCGATAATTAGATGAATTACCTTCATAGCCTACAAATACCAACTTCTTGCTCTTAGGGGCAAGTTTGTTACGCAACTCCTTCGGTACATGCATGAAAGCATCACACCCGAATGTTTTTACATGATCTAATACAGCAGGTTTTCCAGTCCACATTTCGAATGGTGTGGAATTAGGAGTCTGACTTGTTGATGTTCTGTTTAGAAGATATACGGCTGTATTTACAGCTTCGGCCCACAAATATAATGGAACGTCTTTTGCATATAGCATTG
Source organism: Osmia bicornis bicornis (assembly GCF_907164935.1). Lineage (NCBI taxonomy): Eukaryota > Metazoa > Arthropoda > Insecta > Hymenoptera > Megachilidae > Osmia > Osmia bicornis. The sequence goes on from NW_025791302.1 coordinate 193,248, forward strand.
ATCGAGCACTCTCAACAATCGTTCTCATATCTCGCTCGGCTCTTCCATTCTGCTCAGGTATATACGGAGCTGTTGTTTCTAATTCTATTCCACGTAGAGAAAGGAAATTCTTAAATTTCTCATTACAATATTCGCGCCCGTTATCGACATGCAACACTTTCACAGAATTGCCCAACTTATTCTTTGCGAGTCTACAAAATTCCTTAAAACATTCTAAGGTATCATCCTTATGCTTTATAAAGAAGACAACTCTATATCCCGATAGATCGTCTTTGAACAACACAAAATACCGAGCACCCTGAACAGAAGGAACAGACATCGGTCCGCAAAGATCGCTGTGTATAAATTCTCCTAGTTTCGGTTTAATATGTGCTGACGGAGCAAACGATAATTTATGTTGCTTGCCGTACATACACGCTTCGCAAAAGAACTTTTCAGAATCTGATAATTCCACGCCTTTAATTAAATTTTTAGAAACCATTTCTTTAATGTATTTTATATTTACATGGCCTAGCCTTTCGTGCCATTTGCGCAGACTTTCTTTTACAATAACATTCGCTTCTTGTGGCAAAACCGTTCTAAACTGCATGTAGTACAAATTATTTTCTTTACGCTCAGCGGTAGCAATAAGCATTCTATTCTCATAAATATTAGCATTAGTATCCTCTTTACAATCTTCATACCTTTTTTAGTTATCACACCTTCCGAGAACAAATTCTTATTTAAATTCGGGACATACAGAACGTCAATAATTATCGAATCATACCACTCGCCATTTAACAATTTTTTTAATTTTTACATCGCCTTTACCTTTCACACCTAATTCTGACCGTTACCTAAGATTACAATCGCATCGGTATCCATTTCCTGGAAATTAACAAAAAAATCGCGACGATGTGTCATATGTGACGTTGCCCCACTATCAAAAATCCACGCCTCGCTGTCGATATTCGACAATGAATTATTGCTGTCGAGTACGTAAAAGCAGAATAATTACCCTGATGTGGATTTTGTTGTCTTTTAGTTTTAAACTTTTTCTCACCACGACATTCGTTAGCAAAATGTCCTTTCTTCTGACACTTATAACACGTTACCTTTGACTTGTCCAGTTTTGGACGCTGTTTTTGTTCTTCCCGACTGGGCGCTTTGTTCGGACGCGATGACACAACTAGAGCTTTTTCGAAATCGTCAGACACTGTCAAACTGGTATCTTCGTCTATCAAACGTGACGTAAGATTTTGAATCGTTTGCTTTGTTTCGTCCAACGATAACCAAGCCTGACGAAAACTTCTAAACTTCGGGGGCAGATTTCCGAGAATTTTAGTTATTACAGCGACATCGCTTACCGTTTCACCCGTATCTTTCAACTGTTGAGCGAGATTTTCTACCTTCGCAACATGTTGCGCAATCGAATCACTCGAATCCATTTTATATTGAGAAAATCTTTCGTGTGCTAACATTTATTAATTTCAGTCTTTTGTTCGTAGATTGCATCTAATTTTTTCTAGAATTTCTCTTGATGACTGGCAATTTTCAATGAGCGTTATTTGAGAATAGTCCATGGCAGACGTTAGTAGAAACATGGCACACGCATCATCCTTTATCCACTTCTTGTGTGTTGTAATTTCGGCTGCCGTCGACATCGCAGTAACCAATTGGCTTTGTTTCTATTCCCATTGTTATTTCAAACAAGCCTTTTGCACGTAAAGCACAACATAAGTGAAACTTCCATTGATGATATTTTTACCATCAAATTTAATGATCGATGTCGCGTCAATTTTTCCTTCCGACATTTCTAAAACTGAATAGCACACTGCGTACGACGCAAAAACTTGATGCGTTCGCACAAAAAAAATAAAGGTTATGGCAAACACGTGGCGAAAATTCGCCAACTGAAAACTGTCTCTTCGTTACTTCACGTACACGAAAGACCCCTTTTTAAATAACAGAATCACTCTGGGCCCATAACCTGTTAAATAAATATTATTGGAACTCAGTTTTTATTACTATAAAGAAAAATATAAATATAACTTTATTTAGCGTGGCGCGTGTTCATAAGCAGCCATCTACCAGAAGGTATTACCAAGAGATCCGTAACGTTGCGTTTCACTACAGAACAACAGAAAAAACTTTCGAAGCGCCACATCCCGGCGCATAATAGGTATTAATTAGTTACAAAGACAGGATAAAAAGTTGTGATTTTCAGAAATTTTAATTACTTGGTAGTGCTAAATACATTGATCGATCTCGATGAAATTTTCAGCATACACATAACACACTTAAATTTACAAATGTCATATTTTAAATTTTCATTGCAAACTCACATAAAAAGTTAATAAAAAATTGCCTTCTAGTATTTTCTTTCACGATTTCAACAAATTGCAATTTTTTAAAACGACAAAAGCACATATCTTAGTAAATGAATGTGTATAACTTCTTAAAAAACCTCAAGTCATTTGGTCCAATTTTAAATGAGGTAATCTGTTTCAAACGGTAACTGAACACTGTTTTATTACACTCAGTATACAACCTGTTGGAATACGTTTTTTTCGATCAAACGCAATCTGTCGCGATGAACTCTTACAATCCGACTCTGGTAAAAAAGTTGAAGATTATTCAGTTCGAAGAATAATGTAATAATTATAAAATTATACACTGGGCATTAAACAATCTTCATTTGAACCCAATGAAGAATTTATTGGCAATATTGAAAAATTTAATGTACATAAGAAGACCTGTAAACAAAAAAAAATGACCTTCGTGAAACAAATAAGGCAACGTGAGACAAAATCATAACGATATGAATATACGAATCAGTGCCAAGATGCATAAAAAGACGCGTGGAAATGTAATTGAATATTAAGTAATGCAAATTTTAATTAAATTGCAAGTATTTGTGAATTTATGTTATATTAGATCCATTTAACATTGCCATGAGTTTTGTACGTATATCGCATTACTTTGCGTATGAAAAACGTTCATGATCCTCGTTGACATCGTACCATCGCATTCAATGAATGAAAAACTTATTGCCGCAAAATTCATTATTGTCCACTTATCACTCAGTGTAATGGAATTCTACTATAGGTTGGCCTATTATTGCGAACGTCCTCACAATATAAACAAACATAGTGACAGCCCATAGACAGATCGCGTAGTCAGTTGAAACGAAACCTGGTAACGTTACGTGTTCAACTGATTACTACTGCTGTAATAATTAATTGAATCTTTTGAAAATTGCTGCGAAGGTAGTCGTTTTAACTACTATTATTTTATATTTTCTAAAATCCAAAACTGGCTACGTCTGTTCCGAGCGACTGGCAATTGTTTCTAAAATCCAAAACCGACCACGTCTGCTTGGAGCGACGAATAATTGTTTCTACAATCCATAAAAACCGACCACGTCTGCTTGGAGCGACGAATAATTGTTTATAAAAATCCAAAACCGGCCACGTCTGCTTGGAGCGACGAATAATTGTTTCTACAATCCATAAAAACCGACCACGTCTGCTTGGAGCGACGAATAATTGTTTATAAAAATCCAAAACCGGCCACGTCTGCTTGGAGCGACGAATAATAGTTCGTAACAACAAACCAACCGCGTCTGCTTGGAGCGACGAATAATTGTTTCTAATAAATAAAAAACAAACCACGTCTGCTTGGAGCGACGAATAATTCTTTCTAATAAATAAAAAAACAAACCACGTCTGCTTGGAGTGACGAATAATTGTTTGTAAAAAAGACAAACCGACCACGTCTGCTTGGAGCGACCAATTATTTCTAAAATAAATAAAAAACAAACCAACCACATTTGCTTGAAGCGATGGGTAGCCCTACAAAACATGCATCCCGTATGAGGAAGTATCGTGCAAATGAATCAAACGACGCCACGCAATTACGTCTGTACAAATTTGCAAAGAAATACCGAGACACGATGTCATGAAACTACTAACGAACGCCATTTGAGATTATCTGCAATGCGAAAATATATGCGTTCAAAATTATTGCGTGAAACGATAGAGGAGAAGAAACGTCGCCTAACCATAATTGATAACACGGTGCAACACGATTTTTGATCTGTAATATCCATTACGTGATTCTTATAGGCTTTTGTTCACTGATTATGAATCTGCAAACCGTTTTGCTCCTATACGTACAGTTTTTGAGAAACAGGCATTTTTTGTGAAAACGTGTAGTTGTGGGAAAAAATGGAGTATTACATGAAAACTAAAAACGCGAGGAAGTTCAGGTTTATATCAAAAGATAGAGGAGACTTTCCTCTATACATCTGTATGAACAATTATATTTTTTGATGATTTTTAATATTGTAAGTGCTTGTCAAAGTTTGAAAAAGAGGTGCCGTCGGTAGTTTGTACGCGCTATGTTTGTATTTTTATGAAAAATCTTTTATCTAGCAGGAATTTACTATACAGGATTGCATTCTATGAACATTTCTGATGAAGAAACCGTTCACAGAAAGCATCGGTATGGTTTGGTGTTGGAATAAATAAAGAAAATATCCATCGACAACGTGAATACGACGCGTTGCCGCCAGGCGACCATTGTATCCCTACCTCGCCGCGCCAGTGCCGTAACTACGCGCAACGGACACTTGTACCACTTTAACATATATGGCTTACTATGAGTCTGTATAATCTTTGAATTTGTTATCTTCTTGCATTAATTATCATGACTAAACTTACCTATTGTATAGAAGTTTAAAAATGTTTCCGCTTTGCTGCACGTTTATACGTTGTATCCTTATTTTCGTTCATTAGTGTCCAACAATAGTCTGCAAGCATTGCACACAAGTTTTTTCCTTGATAACGCTTTTCTATTCTTGCAATATCTTGATGAAATCGTTCACCATGCTCATCACTCACATCCCCGAGGTTTGCAGGAAAAAAGTCTAAATGCGAATGCAAAAAATGCATTTTTGGAAATTAATATTGTGTTCTTAACACGTGCACGGACAGTAAGAGTTTTAATGAGCTACAAAAATAGACAGATGATTCTTAGTAAACTAACTGTGATATCCAAAGTTTGATTAAAAAAAATAACGCTATATAGAATTAAATGTTATAAATTTGATTATAATAGTTTATGAAAATTATCAATTTCAATGTTATAGCATTCATGTAATTTTAGATCACAATTAAATCAAATTTTACTATTAAAAAGCAAATAGTTATTAAAGGATACCATAGGTATACGGATTACGCGCAGTTACGGCACTGGCGCGGCGAGGTAGGGATACAATGGTCGCCTGGCGGCAACGCGTCGTATTCACGTTGTCGATGGATATTTTCTTTATTTATTCCAACACCAAACCATACCGATGGCTTTCTGTGAACGGTTTCTTCATCAGAAATGTTCATAGAATGCAATCCTGTATAGTAAATTCCTGCTAGATAAAAGATTTTCATAAAAATACAAAAATAGCGCGTACAAACTACCGACGGCACCTCTTTTTCAAACTTTGACAGGCACTTACAAATATTAAAAACCATCAAAAAATATAATTGTTCATACAGACGTATAGAGGAAAGTCTCCTCTATCTTTTGATATAAACCTGAACTTCCTCGCATTTTTAGTTTTCATGTAATACTGCATTATTTCCCACAACTACACGTTGTTACAAAAATGCCTGTTTCTCAAAAACTGTACGTATAGGAGCAAAACGGTTTGCAGATTCGTAATCAGTGAACAAAGCCTATAAGAATCACGTAATGGATATTGCAGATCACAAAAAAAGTTCAAATTTGTTGGACTGTGTAATCGTTTAAAGAACGAATCTGTCGAAGAACGATCACATCGGCTTAGATTAATCAGTAGGCGTCTAGCAAACGATTCTGCTGAGGAACGGTCACGTAGATTGAGATTAATCCACAGACGCTTAGCGAATGAATCTGCTGAGGAACGATCACGTAGATTGAGATTAATCGATAGACGCTTAGCGAACGAATCTGCTGAGGAACGATCACGCCGAATGAGATTAATCCACAGACGATTAGCGAACGAATCTGCTGAGGAACGATCACGTAGACTGAGGTTAATCCACAGACGTTTATACAATCAATGTATTGAAGAACGTTCACATCGTATAATGCTCATGAAAAATCGTAATCGTAAAGTATTTTTAAGGGAATGTACCGAATCAAAAACCACACGTTCAGAGATATGCGCGAACTAGCTAAAAACCGAAGGAAAGAGCGTTTCCTCCAGGAAGTTTACTTTGAATCGGCTATTAATATTTTTGCTGATGTACCGTGTGCACTGTGTTGCAAGACCTTATATCCGCATCAAACGTTACGCTTTACACACGCAGCCTTTGTCTGGTCTAATTCCTGCAAATCTAATGGAATCAGAGAAAATAACAATATGTTCTCGTTGCCTAAATCATCTTAAAAAACACAAAGTTCCATCAAAGGCATTTTGGAATAAATGGAACTAATGTCTGTATCTCAGGAGAAGGCAGATTTATCGGAAATCGAGAAACAAACGTTGTGCAGAATAGTGCCGTTTCTTAAATCATAAAAATTCAAAATCGCTTCAGTCAGGATTGGTGCAAAGGTCAGGTAGACCTATTTGCCCGCGATGTGTTCGAAGTAGCCGAGCAACTTCCAGTCCAATTAAACCAATGATTGTAGTGGAAAGTTACGAAAATTTGGAGCGACAGCGCCAATTTAAAATAGCCTTACAATGGCTATTACAAAATAATGCTTTGTACAAAGACTTACAACCATGTTTTTCAAACATTACCAGTAATATTTTCGAAATAGCTCATGTCATTGAACAGTTGGCTATTGTAACAGAGGAAATTGAAATTGCACAAAGAAATACTTATATTTTACGAGACACGTTTCATCAAGCTAGCGATCGCTTCAGTATCGAATCTCGTGGTAAGCAGTGAACTGGCATAGCTGCAGTTGCATGTGTTGCGTTTCATTCCCTTGATCCTAGTACGTGGTGTACTAGTGATATCGACTATGGGGTTATAGTAGGAGATAAATATTATCGTGATGGCATTGAAGCGCGAAGTATTCCTAACCCCAACGAAATCAATGTAGACTATTTAGCCGCAACTGAATTATTGCCACATGTAACATTTAATAATAGGCGAGTCAGTATTAACGTTGACTATGAAATGTCGGTAAATGGTCACATTGATATTGATAACGATGATGATGGATTTCCAAATTTAAAAAATAGTTTGATTACATTCTTTCAACGATATATGTACGGAATTCTTACTGCGAATCTTACATGAATAGCCGTATCATGTAGCAACCCTTCGGAGACCACCTGCTATTGGTAGTTTGATTCCTATGCAAGACGTCCAAAAAGATATAAAGCACCGTTACGGGGCGCCTCATGCTGTATGAAATTTTGCTACTATTGATGCTTTACACGACACATTGCGTCGTAATTTGTATGCGAAAGATGGCAACAGTAATGTATTAAATATCTACTCATTAACACCTGTGACAATTGCATCCGGGAGAAATAGATCTTCACTGGTAGAAAGAATGCAACATCTATCAGTTGTGACCCCACGGAATGAATCCGACAAAACACGAATTATTTTCGAAACAAGCATGTTATATTCGATTGACGAAGGTGTTCCCAACATCGATAATATCGCCTCTGTCAGTAATAATAATAATAATAACGCAGAAAATGACCAATACAACTGGCAAATGTACATAGAAAAACAGCGCCTCCTTGAACCTAGAGAGGGAGAAAAGAATTGAAGAACTGTGTTGGTGCTTCCTGTTTCCAGATGGAAAAAATGGATTCAGAGAGCATCGAAACATCCCAATAACACCATTAGATTACTTCCAAGCACGTATTCTGAGCAATGACAAACGGCTCCAACGAACAGATAATCTGTTCTTCGCATTATCTGTGGTTGAATATTACCGCGCAAAAGTTAGCATTTCAGTATCATGTAAAATGCACCAAAGGGAACATACTCCACAGGGATTAGTAGATAATATACAGCTCACGATGAGAAACATAAGAGGATCGGCATCATACTGGAAACGATGCTGTTCGGAATTAATCGCCATGGTCCGAAGTCTTGGACCACCCACATGGTTTGCTACGTTCTCTTGTAATGATCTAAACTGGCCAGATATGTTGAAGGTATTACTACTATCCGAAGGCCAATCAACGACCCGAACTTGAAAACCTAACGTGTTCAGAGACACCCGGTAGTTATCGCATGACGATTTACGTTACGCGTAAACGCGTTAATGCAATATTAAAAAACTCGCATTGCTTATGCGGCGTTGTTACCGATTTTAGGTATAGAATTGAATTTCAAAATAGGGGAAGTCCACATTTGCACATGCTTAGTTGGTGTGCAAACGTACCTGATTTCCTAACCAACGAAGGCCAAAATGTTATAAAGAGAAAACTGTATCTTGTTCATTGGACTTTGAAAATCACGATATGAACGATATAGTTCAAAAAGTCCAAATTCATAAACATTTTCATACATGTTACAAAGATCGTAGTAATCGTTCTTGTGGATTTGGATTCCCCAGACCGATAAGTGAAAGAACGATGTGCTTAGGCCCAGATGACACACTTGCCAACAATGGGCGTTTCTGCGTACTTAAGAGAACCGCAAATGAAGTTATGGTGAATAATTACAACCCAACGCTTTTAAAGCTTTGGAAAGCAAACATGGATATTCAACCATGCGGAAATGTTACAGCCGTCGCATATTATATTGCTAAATACGCAAGTAAATGCGAGCCGCAGAACACAGGAAATATTATTAAAGAAGCCGTTTTACGAGCGAAACGCCGAAACGATACCAGTAGTGGGGCTAGGTCGGTTCTAATTCACTTGCGTTAGCATTTTTTTTGCTGACTCAGCACAAAATTTGACATCCTCAGCAGAAATATGATACCCCCCCCCCCCCCCACCTTAAACTGAAATTTGACACCTTCGAGTGTGGGGTATCATATTTCTGCTGGGGGTGTCAAATTTCTGCCGAGTTAGCAAAAAAAATGCTGACGCAAGTGAATTAGAACCGGCTAGCACCCTTTTGACCTTGAACTGAAATTTGACACCCACGAGACCCCCACCCCATGACCTTGAGATAAAATCTATTTTTGGCGTCACCTATAACACTCCATGACCTTGAACTGAAATTTGACACCTATGAGCCCCACCCCCACCCCATGACCTTGAATAGCACCCCACCCGAATTTTTTCTACGTCTTGGAAATGAGGAACACCCCACCGCACCCCTCATGGCCATGAACTGAAATTTGACACCTATGAGACCCCCAGCCCTCTGAACTATTTCTTCTTATTGGAAGACGACCACTGTAGTAATTGGTGTAACACAATTCATGTACAACAAGTATTAGTTATTTATTAATTATATAAGATACACGTGACTGCGTATGTACATTAGGCTAAGGACGCTAACGTTCTCTGGTTACTTATTATGGCGGGGTCTTGTACCAACATTCATACAAAGGTCTGCTGACTAGTTGACGCAGTGCGACCAACCATCACAACCACAAGACTCCCTCCCACCTTAAACGGAATTTTTTGGGGGTGTCCCACTTGGACGTCGACCGATTGGACGCGTCCCGATTGGACGCGTTCCTTTTGGACGCCATGCCGATTGGACGCGTTCCTTTTGGACGCCGGACCGATTGGACGCGTTCCTTTTGGACGTCGTGCCGTTTGGACGTCGTGCCATTTGGATTCGTGCCATTTGGACGCCATATCTTTTATAATCATTGCCTTTGGAAATCGGCAGATGGTGGTATTGTTTGTCGATTTAAATTCCTATGCTATTTGAATGCGTATGCATGCTAAAGTATATGATTACATATATCTAAGGTCAAATGGTTATGTGTAACGTTTGACATGTATAGGTTATAGTGAAAAACATGTGGAAATTGAATGCAGTTACTTTCTTACAAGATATATCTGGAAGTATGTTTAAGGTAAAAGAAATATTAAACCTTACTTTCTTCAATACATTCTTTATTTCAAATTAATGTTTTTGTGTACAATGTATCAATATATAATAATATGATATCTTTTTCTTTATTTTCAGAATTTATTGAGACATTCATGAGGAAATTACAACCAAAAACATTGTGGAGTACATAATTTAAATCGATCCATTAAACAAATTAAACATTGCGGAATGAAATACTAGGATTAATAACAGAAACGTACTCCGAAAACAGATGCAATTACTTTCTCCAGGATATATCTGGAAATATGTTTAAGGTAAAGGAAATATTAAACCTTCTTTTCTTCAATACATTCTTTATTTCAAATTAATGTTGTTGAGTACAATGTATCAACATATAATATGATTTCTTTTCTATATTTTCAGACATTGGTGGGGAAATTACAACCAAAAAATGATGGAGTAAAAAAGTTGAATAGATACATAAAAGAAATTAAACAGCGTGGAATGAAATACTAGAACAAATAACAAAAACGTACTTTGCAAACAGATGCAATTATTTTCTTGCATGATATATCTGGAAATATGTTTAAGGTAAAGAAATATTAAAGCTTATTTTCTTCAATACATTCTTTATTCCAAATTAATGTTGTTGAGTACAATGTACCTATATATAATAATATGATTTCTTTTTCTTCATTTTCAGTATTTATTCAGACATTCATGAGGAAATTACAAGCCTAAAATTATGGAGCGGAAAAGTTGAATAGATTCATTACAGATATTTTCCAGCATGGAATGAAATACTAGTACATATAACAAAAACATATTATGCAAATAGATGCAATTACTTTCTTGCAAGATATATGTGGAAATATGTTTGAGGTAAAGGAAATATTAAACATATTTTCTTCAATACATTCTTTATTTCAAATTAATGATTTGAGTACAATTTATCAATATATTGTAATATGATTTGTTTTTCTTTATTTTCAGCATTTATTCAGATATTGATGAGGAACTTACAAGCAAAAAATTATGAAGTACAATAGTTGAATAGATACATTAAAGATATTTTCCAGCGTGGAATGAAATACTAGGACAAGTAACAAAAACGTACACTGCAAACAGATGCAATTACTTTCTCGCAGGATATATAAGGAAATATGTTTAAGGTAAAAGAAATATTAAATCTTATTTTTTTCAATACATTCTTTATTCTAAATTAATGTTGTTGAGTATAATGTAGCAATATATAATAATATGATTTCTTCTTCTTTATTTTCAGCGTTTGATCAGACACGGAGGGGAAAATTGCAACAGAGATATTATGGAGTAGAAGTATTAAATAGATACAGTGCAGAAATTATTCAAGCAAGAGCAGTATTAAATTAGATAAGTTTGTCTTGCACGTTATAGACTTTAAAACAATGTAATACCTCCATATTTCAAATAAATATTTTAATAGAATGGAATATTTCAATACAACTGTTCTACCCGTTTGTGACAAATTCAAGATTTCTAAACACAATACAAGCGCTATAAAAAGATACAAGTGAATAGTGAAATAGAAACTCTGTTTCAAATGATTTTTTTATAAATTATTACTTGGTAAAACTATTTATTTGAAAGTAGAAGAAAATGCTGTGAATTGTAACTTAAATTCTATATTAAGGAAATTAGAATAGGAAGTTAAAGTTTAAGGGATTCATCTACTTTTATTAAACTATTTATTTGAAATATGCTGGTATTACATTGTTTTTAAAGTCTATAACGTGCAGACAAACCCATCTAATTTAATACTGCTCTTGCTTGAATAATTTCTGCACTTTATCTATTTAATACTTCTACTCCATAATATCTCTGTAGCAATTTTCCCCTCCATGTCTGATCAAACGCTGAAAATAAAGAAGAAGAAATAATATTATTATATATTCATACATTGTACTCAACAACATTAATTTAGAATAAAGAATGTATTGAAAAAAATAAGATTTAATATTTCTTTTACCTTAAACATATTTCCTTATATATCCTGCGAGAAAGTAATTGCATCTGTTTTCAGAGTACGTTTTTCTCATTTGTCCTAGTATTTCATTCCGCACTGTTTAATTTCTTTAATGTATCTATTCAACTTTTGTACTTCATAATTTTGTGCTTGTAAGTTCCTCATCAATGTCTGAATAAATGCTGAAAATAAAGAAAAACAAATCATATTACAATACATTGATAATTGTACTCAAAATCATTAATTTGAAATAAAGAATGTATTGAAGAAAATATGGTTTAATATTTCTTTTACCTCAAATGTATTCCCAGATATATCCTGCGAGAATGTAATTGCATCTGTTTTCAGGGTACATGTTTCTTATTGTCCTATTATTTTATTCCATACTGTTTAATTTCTTTAATGGATCTATTCAATTTTTCTACTGCATAATTTATTGGTTGCAGTTTCCTCATCAATGTCTGAATAAATGCTGAAAATAAAGAAGAATAAATCATATTATTATATATTGATACATTTTACTCAACAACATTAATTTGAAATAAGAATGTATTGAAGAAGTAAGGTTTAATATTTCTTTTACCTTCAACATACTTCCAGATATATCTTGTAAGGAAGTAACTGCATTCAATTTCCACATGTTTTTCACTATTACCTATACCAATCAAACGTTACACATAACCGTCTGACCTTATCGTTAGATATATGTAATCATATACTTTGACATGCATACGCATTCAAATAGCAAATTAATTTAAATCGACAAACAATACCACCATCTGCCGATTTCCAAAGGCAATGATTATGAAAGATATGGCGTCCAAACAGCACGGCGTCCAAACGGCACGACGTCCAAAAGGAACGCGTCCAATCGGTCCGGCGTCCAAAAGGAACGCGTCCAATCGGCACGGCGTCCAAAAGGAAGGCGTCCAATCGGGACGCGTCCAATCGGTCGACGTCCAAGTAGGCATCACTCAATTTTTCTACGTCTTGGAAATGAGGTTTTTTGTTGACGCGGCAAATCTGACCTTGCAATTCGTGACTAGAGAAGATAGGGGTTTTGCCAAAGTTTAAAGCATACGCAAAACCAAATTGACCATCGCCGCAAGTGAATTGTTCGCGAGATTGTATTGTGAAGAGTGAAATATGTACTCTCAAAGTTTCAAAGAGTTTTTTTGCCAAAGAAAACACCCAAGTTCTATCGAAGAAGAGACACGCAAAAAGTAACAAAACATCAGGATGATGTAAAGTAAGTGTTCGAAACATATTCCATTTAAAGCTGGAATAAGATATTTATTTGTTCTAATAACATACTTAAATGGCGTTTATTTGTACTAGAATCAAACCTCAACGATCATGCCAAATTTTGGGTCGAAAATATCCATTGACAGATTCTTGTACGAAGCATTTGGAAATTGGAATAAATATATCGGCAACAAGTTTTATCCCCAACTCATATTATCGGACAACCGCAACAACCAGCTGGAGCTGAGCATAGTAACGTGGTAGCATAATAACATAGTATTCTTTCTCTTAAGGATAGACGCACCATTAACTAAATTGTGTTCATCCAGAAGCTTCTCTCCAATGAAATTGACAGTGCACCACTGCTTGAACAGATCCGTTTTCACATTCCACCACGGGCCACCAGATCTTCTGAACAGTTTCATCAACGTCACTACTCCTCTAGATTTAGGCACTTGAATATTATCAATAGAGTATGCACCACCGCGAATAGATTCAACTCAGTCTGTGAAATATTTATTGACTCTGTCGACAAAACTAAACATAACCTCCGAAACCTTTTCATCAATAACGCGGCAATAGGATAGCACTATCTCCATACTTATTGCACCACACTACACCAACTTGCACTAGTAAAACTCAGCATTCTACGCTCATTATAAACCTGGCTAAACGCATTTTCAAACCACCATTGACGCACTTAATCTTCCTCCATTCACGTGATTACAATAACGCGGCCATACTTATACTACTGTAACGACCCAATAAGAAGCACAATACCTTTTTATTTCATTTTTCTTTATTATATTTCATACAAAGTGTCTAATTTAATTTCTATTGTTAATATTTAGTTTAATGTATATAATAATTTTGTAATAAATAGTTTTCATTTTCGTCGATAACCAAGTTTATTAAATTCGCCGGTAAAAGTTTGGTCGATAAGTCAGACGGTAAAACAGTTATCGATAAATTATCGACGTCTGACCGCGTACGCGCCAGCGCAACCCCAGTAAGCATACGGTGGGGTAGAATTCTAGAGTGGGGATGCTGGACTACCACGTGATAGGAAAAACTATCCCCAAGAACTCTATGCGGAAAAAAAGTGCCGACTCAGCAAGATCTGAGTATAAATAGAGGCGTTCCGCACAGTTTCGATGCAGATCTTCTCAGGCCTCGGTCTGAAGCAGACAATACTCTGAACAGTAGAGAAAAGCTTGCGCTGAACTGTTTAGGCAGCGATAGAGCGCGAGTTACAGCTATTTCCTACTCTTCCACTGGTGGCGTGCAGTACCGCAGATCAGTGGACCTCCTATCCGCGGTTCGCAACGTGTTACACAGGTGTTACGCTAAGCCTACATTTAAGTGTAAAGAGCTAGCGAGGAGCGGAGCTCCTTGAACGGCCTGCGATTAACACAGCTCTGGTATAACCAGAAACCGATTGCGACCCATAGGAAAGGTTAACTGGATTCTAGTAGTCTAGCACAAACCTCTGGAATTTAGTTTCCATAATCATTGTTGAAAACCAAACAGAGTATTGACTGTACAGGAAGACCACGCCGCATTCGCGTTAGCGCTATCGATTATTACAATTAATTACTTATTATTAATTTCTACTTACATATATTAATTACTAATTACATATTTTTTATTGTATTCCCAATCTAGGGCGAACTAATTATAATTTCTTATTGTATTCCAATTTCTAGCCGCACTTATTGTGATACTAGCGATTTTCTTTTATATTATATTTCAATTCACTTACCTTTTATTTTTGAATAAACATATTTTCATTCGGTTTCTAGCACATTAGTGTTTGGATTTCACTCCTTAACCGCAAACCACACGAACCTATAATCCCTATAACACAGAATACGAGTCGCCTTCTAAGGGAACCGCTCTCCCTGGATGTCGGTGCAGTGACGTACTCACTCTGGGTCGTTACACTACTGTTAGATGTTTATGTTACGTTCGTAACGCGGCGATAATATGTATACATTAACTCATTCATACATTATTCCTTTGAAGCCGACTACTGCAACTGACGTGATGTACACAGTTCAAGTTATGTAACATTTGTTGTAGAGGGCTATGCCCGTATATGTTAAATAAATAAATAAATATTACATTTGGACTAATTTTCGTTTTATCTTGGAAAAGATAGTACCGTTGGATTGTTGAGGTTCTTCTCATTACAATGAATCTAAACACGACATAGATCGGTTTAATTACTTTACTTTAATTAGTTATTAATGATTGACTGGATCAATTTAAATTGATTAATAATAACAAAACTTGTTCGATTTACATTGTGGTTGGTCCTGTTTTAATTCGAAAAATATCACAAATTTGTTGATAAAAGTTTCATAGCAAAAAAATTAGAAATAAACACGTTTCATCGTTGCATTAATACTGTTTTGCAGATATAGACTGGATTGTTTTCGCTTCGTCCTCTTTTCACTCGCCGTCCTTATTTATTATTTACGTTCGAGACAGTCGACAAATTTCAAACAATGTAAGAACTACACGATATTCGTGAATCCATACGACGCAAATATGTGCGATCCTGGAATGTGCCCCACCAATTCTCTTACTCCCTTCATTTAGAAGTCACAGATATTTGGTCATTATCAATCTAAACGTTGCAGAGTGAATATCAGAAAGTACCAAATTACAAGTACCAATATTTTATATTTTTAAAAAATATATTACTTTAGTCCTCACTGGTGGATGATTTGGTTGTGTTCGGGATCACGGTTTCTCTTTTTTTGAAAATCCCGTTGCCATAACCGGCTCATATTATATTTCGGATAACATAGAAATTTCAAACACTTCGCCGTCTCCCGAATGTCTCGCCCGTCTCCCTCCCTCGTCACGACAACAGCCGAACCTGTTGTATTTAACTGCGCTCGTCACTTATCCTTTATTATTATCACCTAGTGACCTAGTGAGCAGCCGAAGCGAAACGAACAAGCCGATTATAAAATCAAAACCGATTTCTTTGTTTAGTGATTAGATCTTTAATCCGGTCTCATAAAGCCTTATTGAACTATGCACTGTTATTAGCATTCAATAAATTATTCTTAAAGGTGAATTAGTGCGAGAACAAAGCTTTTCGAATTGTGCGTGCATTTATTTCCATATTACACACAAAACCATTCGGCCTTCGACCGCGATCCTTCCGCAAGACACTTTCCGAGGAAATCCATCAATCCGCAACCTCACAGGTTGGGTTTAATTCTGAAAATCACTTGCCCCCGATTTTCTTTTTTTAAAAGAGTATTCTTGCGTGTTTTCTATATGCTGATTAGGAATATCATAGTGAATAAAAATTGCCGACTATTTGGCTATTGTAATGCGGCTGGCAGCGCTTTGGCGAAATAATAACAAATTCTTTATCAAACAATATTATTATTTGTAAATTCTTGTGGGAGCGACGTGTGAAGAAATTAAACGTAGATCCGTTTATTCGATTACTTCCGGATATTAGGATTTGCTATTTTGTGGCAGTGCTGCTTCTGTTTGTGAGAAACAATTGTATTCACAGAGATAAACGTAAAAAATTATAATTTTTATTTTACCATGAAAATCAAGTAGTCGCCAAATTTCTGTACATTTGTTGAATATCGTATATTCAAAGCTTCGATGTAACCGTTAGCAGCTCGTCAACACAGTTCGACGTCCTTGCCCTTACGTGATCCGTCCCGCGTCCCGTAGGATTGCTTTTCATAATTCGATCTGAGAATTGACAACTTCAAACGCACGCTTCGCAATCACGCGATGAGTGTGAGAGTCAAGTCGTCATCAAAACATTCATTGTTCAGAAAAATCTTTCATCGAACTATTGCCAGTCCCGCGGGCTAGTTTATCCTTTTTCTCAATCGGGTCGATTCGACACAAAAATTAAACCGATATGAAACATAATGACGATATTCGTAATCAGTGTATAAAAGACGTAAGAATACTGAGTTTCAAAAAAAAAATTGTGGGGTGATTGCTTTTCGGAACTTTATCCACAAATTCAGAATATTTTTCATTAATTAATGAAAATTTTTTTCACAGAAAAAAAGGAAGATTCACCAATCGATCGTAAGTATAATTCCAACTTCAATGGAAAATGAATATGATTTAATCAAAAATATGCATTAAATATATATATATTTCTCCTCTTTTGTTTTCAGAAAATGCAATCATGGCTGCATTAGCAGCAGCAGCAGCAACAGACCCTGCAGCAGGCTTTGCTGTAGCAGCAGCAGCAGCAGCAGCCGCTGCAACAGTAGCAGCAACAACCACAGCATCAGCAGCAGCAACAACCGGAGGCGGAGGTGAAGCCGAAGCGTAGTAAGTATCACAGATCTTTTCGAACAAATTATTATCCCATTTGCGTAGTAAATAATACAAAAAATTAATTTCAACATGCTTGAACTATATAACATTTTAAATTTTACATTACAGAAAGAGGAACAGCGGACGGGACACGTCACCGGTACCCCGATAAATGGCCGCGTGGCGGGAGGGGCGGCGGCTCCAATAAATATTACGTATGATTTAAATATACTTTGTAACGTGGTGACACCTGTGCCCCCCCGTTACAATCGCTGCGCTTCTCCCACCTCAAATCCCACCTAGAAATGACCCTTAACCCTTCTAACACCTCACCCCTTTCCCCCGCCCGCCGGTGTCGGGCCGATGGAGGCGACGGACAAGAGACAACAGGGATCACCCGCAAGAAGGAGCTACGAGGCCGGCGACAGACCTCCCACCCTCCAGGAGAGGAAAAGCAACGCGGGACTTCGGAAAAAGAGACGAAGCGGCCCAGCAGCTGAGACAAACGTCCACCTGGAGCCATCTGTCGCCGAGCCCGAAGACCTCAGTCCACCCGCCACGGCCGGAGATCCGCCAGCCCCATCGAACCCGAACACCGGCAGATCGACAATCGATAACCAATCTATTCCGTTGCCAGAAAAGGCCCCCTTCCTATTCCCCATCCCCTCCCCAAAAATCATCCCGCGACGGACCCGTCGTCGCGGCAGCGACGACGAGCCGTCATTGAGCCCTGGGCTACCTAAGAAAGCGATTTGTGAGAGATTTTTGGAGAGTTATCGAGATTTTATAAAGAGAGATTTTTGGAAAGTTATCGAGATTTTGTAAAGAGTGAGTGCGTAAGAGTTTGGGTGAGTCCCTTGGAATATCTAACATTGTATAAAGACATTGTGTGAGTTTCGGCAACGGCGATCTTCGATTGCGAGCTTGTGTGTCCGCGTATCGCGCCGGTTATCCGTCGTCACATTATTTTACGAACCCTTTTATCCAGCCCCTGTTACTCCCGTCCACAACATTCTCCTACGCGTAACGTATACGAACTTCCAGAAACCTCCCTCACCCTGAGATCTTCCCTAACCCTCGACAAGTCCTCCTTGCGTACTCCCCCGCGAGACTGTAAGGACGTAAGTGCCACGAGTCCCACCCCCTGTAACGACCCCCATTCTGTCCCTTTTTCCAATTTTCGATTGCCACCGCGAGTGGCTGGCGCCCAACGTTTGTAATAGAGAATTATAGAATAGTATAGAGTGAACCCCCGAAAGGGTCACAATGTATATATATATATATTTTTTTAATGTTTATATAAATAATAAAAATAATTAAAAAACAATATTATTCACATTGTTTTCTTTTATTTATATTTAACTATCTAAATTTGATCAATATATTTTTCTTGGTTGACAGTTATTAGGTATCCAATAAAAATACAAAACATCCTTACGGTATCCTTCAAATACTGCTCGTTCCATTAAAAATTGTGAAATAAAATAATTTTTAACAAAAAAAAATCCGACTACGAAATGCACTAAAATGTGTAAAACAATTTCTATTTCATTTATGTCTGTTGTGACCCTTTTGTAACGTGGGTACACTCTATACGGGGGCTTTATGCAATACAAGTTTGTTGGGCGCCAGCTAATTACCGTGGCGATCAAAATCCAAAAAAAGGGAAAGGGGGTTTCGGGAGCGTTCACAATGGATGGGTTTTCGGGCACTTTCGTCCGCATAGCTTCGCGGGGGAGTACGCGAGGAGGAAATCGTAGAGGACAGGAAGGTGCAGGGTCAGGATGGGTTCTCACGGGGTCTCTGCGTTACGCGTAGCTTTACAAGAAGAGACGGGGGGTCGAAACAGAAGGGGTGGCCGTTGCGAGCTCAAACAATATGATGCAATTATTAGTAACGGAAGGGCTTACCCTCAACGCCTCACTCAAATCCCACACACTTTATAAATCTGCTCTAACTCGCTTTACGCTTTCTGAAATCTCTTTATACTTTTCTTATCTCTCAACAAAATCTCTATACGCTCGCTACTGTAGCCTTAGGCTCATTGACGGCTCGTCGTCGCCGCTGCGACGACGAGACCGTCGCGGGATATTTTGGGGAGGGGATGGGGTTTGGAAGGGGCCTCTTCCGGCAACGGGATGGATCGATTATCGATCTTCGATATACCGGTGATCGGAGTCGATGGGGCTGACGGACATCCTTCGATGACGGGTGGGCTGAGGTCTTCGGGCTCGGCGATGGCAGATGGCTCCGGGTGGACGTTTGTGTAAGTCTTTGGACAGCTTCATCGGAGTTTTTGGGAAGTCCCACGTTGCTCCTTGTTCGTTGGAGGGGTGGGTCTGTCGCCGGCCTCGAAGCTCCTGTTGAGGGTGATCCTGGCTGGGTCAGTTCGTCGCCTCCATCGGCCCGACACCGGTGGGCTGGGAGAAAGGGGTGAGGTGAGGGAAGGGTTACATGTTAGCGTTAGGTGGGAATGTGAGTGGGAGAAGCGCAGCGATTGTAACGGGGGGGGCACGGGTGTCACCACGTTACACTGTATTCCACAACTATTAATATAATCTACTTAATCGTTAAATAGGATACTAAATATATTTCAACCTTTTCGGAGGCGGCGTAAAATTAAACATATAATTTTTTCTTTGAAAAATAATGTGGGAAAAGAGTGCATCCACGGGTGCTCATGTCCGCGGCTCGGCCGGGCCGATGACACGGTCAATCAACGAGGCCAACGCACGCGAGCATAAACACGGAAAAAGACGGCGCGACAACCGTGTTTAGGCGCGTGCAGTTAACAACGGCCGAGGCCCGATATATACAAAAATAAAGATCAGTGCGATGAATCGCGTTTTTGTCAACGCGGCGGGTCGAGACACGGCCGCCGCGAAAGGTTACGATAACGGTTAGCGTTAGTCGAAACAAAACCGTCGTAGGCGTAACTTGTTAGGCGAACAGGCGAAATATAACGGTCGATTGGGTTTAAGCGTAGTTTAATTTAGTTAGTTTAAGTTGAATAACCATAGCCTTAAGATACTTAGTAAACACCACACTAAACAAACGATTCACGTTAATATTGTTTCATTCCCCCCGATCCTACAATAATACGAACTTCATTGTATCGTGAAACTGTACAATATCATCACCGGTTGTCAGCTATCGTACGTCATATATTTCGGCCCACCACTTATATGATGGCAAAGTATAATAAGAAGCAAGCTGTAGACGGGAAGAACACACGTTATTAGAACTCTCCCTAGACCTAGTGAGCTGGCGAGTTAAGTATGGTCTCTCGTGAACTGCAGTATCTACATCAGGAGTGCTACCAATTTCTGAGATAATCGTTACAACTACAAATGTTTTCAGCCGGACCTATAATTTTTCTCGTACGACTTATTAATTACCAAGTTTGCCATACCGCAATGAAATCGTTATTGGCAGCACCGTTTGTTCGGGTGTTTTTAATTTTGCGCCGCCTCCGAAAACTTTGAAATGTATTTGGTATCCTATTTAATGATTAAGTAGATTGTATTAATAGCTGTGGAATACAGATATAAATGAAATGGAAATTATTTTATACTTTTTAGTGCATTTTGAAGTCGGATTTTTTTTTGTTAAAAATTATTTTATTTCACACTTTTTAGTGGAACGAGCAGTATTCGAAGTTTACTTGCAGGGACAAGTTTGAAAAATCGCGATCGGTATATTCCTTGGAGGGTAACCCTAAAGAATAGGCTTTTTATTATAATAACAATAGTTATTAACAATAAGAAGTTACATAAATTTTGGGAAATCGGATCATCGCGGAATGATCTACGAAATGTGAAATCTTTCATCGCAATCGGTGCATTCCTTGAACCAGAACGTATTTTGCAATAATGAAAACCGTTCGAAATAAAAAAATGCGGAATGTTTTTATAACGGGACCAATCGGAAGACATATCCTACAAGACGCAATAGATTTCATTCCGATTGGTCCATCCGTCTAGGAGTATTCAGCGAACGCACATCTAGAAAAAAAGGTCGTTAGAAATAAAAAAATGCAAAATATTTTTTTTACGGGACCAATGGGGAATTATACTGTACAAGATGCAAAAAGTTTCATTCCGATTGGTCCATCCGTATCAGAATAATCGGTGAACATACTCCGTACGTACATGAAATAGTACGTTTTTTGCAATAAAAACCGTTCGGAATGAAAAAATATAGAATGTTTTTTTAACGGGAACCAATGGGGAGACATACTTTAGAAGATGCAAAAGGTTTCGTTCCAATTGGTCCATCCGTCTCGGAATAATCGGCGAACAAAGGCAGAAAAAATAACAATAGTTTTTCACGAATATCTCGAAAACTAAAGATTTCCGTTAATTATGCATAATGAAAAAGTTGTTCAGAATCATGCCCCCGACAATATATTAAAGGATCATTGAAGTCATTCTATGTTGAGATTAGAAACTTCCCGTTTTTATTTTGCAATAATGAAAACCATTCGGAATAAAAAATGTTTTTATAGCGGGACCAATGGGAGAACATATCCTACAAGACGCAAAAGATTTCATTCCGATTGGTCCATCCGTCTCAGAGTAATCAGCGAACGTACATTTAGAAAAAAAAGTCGTTAGGAATAAAAAAAATGCAAAATATTTTTTTTACGGGACCAATGGGGAGTTGTACTGTACAAGACGCAAAAAGTTTCATTCCGATTGGTATATCCGCCTCGGAGTAATCGGCGAACGTACACCGCACGTACATGAAATAGCACGTTTTTTTGCAATAAAAAGCGTTTGGAATGAAAAAATGCAAAATGTTTTTTAACGGGACCAATCGGAAGTCATATCCTACATATACCTATACATATAACTGCCGCTCGGCCTTAGTTTTCGAGATATTTTCGAAAAAACTGTTGAAACTAACACATTGAATTCTGGCCATCCGCGTGTGTCCGTGACAACGTACGCATTAGTATGGGATTGCCGTTTTTCTACTGTTTCTGCAGGCAACAGCACGGCGACCAATGACCAATATATACATTGTGTATTTCTGCATTCATGATTTCAATGTATCGTAGCTATGATGGCACCTGGGAATTTAATATAGCCTAACCTAACCCAATCTACTCTACCTAATTAGTGAATTAAGTTATGTTAGGGTAAAGTGATATTCTGGTCGCCTATCGGCAACCAGACACACATACTGAGACTCGAAATCATGAAAATTACTTAAATTTAATTTTTGAGCCCACCCGTAATATATGTATATATACAGTATAGACTCGTTATAAGCTAAAAAGATCTCTACGTTAATTGCAAAGAAACTATCCCCACCACTGGGGGGTATACCCCTCGAGACGCCGCGATGCTCGCTCGCCGAGTACCGTAACATGATCTGGGATCAGATATCGGTGAGGCAACACTAATGCAAGTACCTAACTTTGTTATTTTTCATTTTTTTTTTATAAAACATTTTCCATGATATTTCTGAGATTTTTCTAATTGCAATGATACCAAACACGATATAATTCGAACCATATTTACCGTGTAGACTCGTTATAAGCAAAACGTTCGAGATCGGACTTTTGCTTATAACGTGTAGTTCCACTATTGTTTGATGTTTGCCGACTGCTTCGAACGTAGAAAAGGACCTTTAGTGAAAAAGAGGACGGAGCGAAAACAAACCGTTCTATGTCGGTGAGACAACTTAACTTTGTTATTTTTCATTTTTTTTTTATAAAACTTTTTCCATCATATTTCTGACATTTTTTTCATTGAAATGATACCAAACACGATATAATTCGGACCATATTTACTTGAAACAACTTATTATGTATCATTATCATTTCTATTAAATTAGAAAAAAGTTTTATCTCAAGTATCTGTTCAATCAGCTACAGTATCACAATAACCAGTTTTTATTAGATTATATAAATATTTGCATTTCATTATAAAATGATAGTTTCATTTTATTGGTAGTCTTATTAATAAAATGAAACTATCAGTTTCACCAAGTAAATATGGTCCGAATTATATCGTGTTTGGTATCATTTTAATTAGAGAAATGTCAGAAATTTCATGGAAAAAGTTTTATAAAAAAAAAAATGAAAAATAACAAAGTTACGTTGTTGCATTAGTGTTGCCTCACTGATATAGAACGGTTTGTTTTCGCTCCGTCCTCTTTTTCACTCGCTGTCCTTTTCTACGTTCGAAGCAGTCGGCAAATATCAAACAATGGTGGAACTACACGTTATAAGCAAAAGTCCGGTCCGGTATATTGATGTCGGTCGCCGTGCTGCTGCCTGCAAAAACAGTAGAAAAGCGGCGATCTCATACTGATGTGTACGTTGTCACGGACACACACGGATGGCCAGAATTCAATGTTAGTTTCGCCTGTTTTTTCAAAAATATCTCGAAAACTATGGCCGAGCGGCGGTTATATGTATAGGAAAAAGTTGTTCAAAATGCTGAGTTTTACAATATATTTAAATTTCATCAAAATCGGTGAGGTGTAACCTAACCTCAATAATTACCGAAATGATTGTTCCGACCTCGTTTTCCTTTGGATTAGTTCGAAATTGGCGTATTTCCGCCGTGAGGGTACACCCCAGCCGGAGCTACTCTCGGCACCCTCGAAAGGGCTGGACTAAGGTGTCCCTTTTATGTAATAGGAAAGAAATTATAGAAAACGAAATCGCAGCACGATAATAATTGAACGTATTAATCGATACCTCTTACGATGGAACGATCTGACCGGAGAATTCTCGGAACCCCGAAGGGCTGGACAGATCGCCCGTTTTGCCAATAGATAGTCGTCGTGTTCAAAAATGGTAATTGGATCGACTTACCGAAACGCTGTTTAATTATTACAAGATAATAAATTTGCTTGTAGATTTCTATGTAGTATTCGCTGGTAAATCTGGAACACCAAAGAACGGTAAAATTTGCGATCACTGCACTTGTCGCGGCGATAATGAATTAAACGAACGAGTACGTCGACGAGAGACAAACGAATACGAACGGAAAAAGAATATATAAATATTTAATTACCCGAAATGAAGTTAATACGAAATTCTACGCGAGCAAACGATTTAAAACGAGAAAGAAAGATAGAGATTTAGGTAGAAGGAAAGTTTAACGTGCGCGTCTATGAGTCCTTATTCCGAATTCTGATTATTTTAACTCGCACGGCACTCTACCTCGCTACGCGGAGGACTTTACCGCAGAGAAAATATCGTGAAGTTCCGAATAACTCTGTCTTTCGGACACACGGGCTCCCGACCACGTACCTCGACGATTGATCGATCAAGAGTGTCAAATTTTGCGCGAGATCGACGGTCGAAGGGCCCGTCGCGCGATCATCGTCCTTGGAGGGGACGGTTTGACAAATCGTGGCACGTGTTCGGTAGTGTCGCGTGCCCGGTGATTGGCTAAGACGCGCGAGCTAGACGAAGATCCTTCATTCCCTTTCTTTGGTGTTCCTCTTTCTTTCTATTTCGTTGCCATGATAGTTTCAACGGTTTTCTAGAAACTGCGCAGTATTTCCTTTACATGTATAACTTCTAAATGCGGCTGTTGATTTAGTTGATTATCAAATGATGAACTATTGTTATCAAACGATATTATTGATTAGATTGAAACACAAAATGGGTTTGAAATTAAAATATATAATTTAATAGATGAGACCGTTATCCGTATACAGGGTGTTCCGTAACTTGTGTAACTCTCGGAAACAGGGGGTTGCTGGGGTGATTCTGAACAACATTTTCCTTCACCAAAATGTCGTTTGAAGCTTCGTTTTTGAGTTATTAAAGAAAAACTCTGGCCAATCAGAGCGCGCGCCGGGCGCGCGCTGAGCCACGGGGGCGTTGGCTTTCAACGGCGCTCGGTCGTGGTCGTGAACAAATGCATTGGCACAGCGTAGGTATCAAGGGAAGAGTACGATAAATGTCTTTGTTATTCATGAATAACGAATGATTTCACATTGTTGTTCATTTAAGACGATGTAACATTTGTCGCACTCTTCCCTTGATACCTACGCTGTGCCAATGCATTTGTTCACAACCACGACCGAGCGCCGTTGAAAACCAACGCTCCCGCGGCTCAGCGCGCGCCGGGCGCACGCTCTGATTGGCCAGTGTTTTTCTTTAATAACTCAAAATCGAAGCTTCAAACGACATTTTGGTATAGGAAAATGTTGTTCAGAATCACCCCAGCAACCCCCCGTTTCCAAGAGTTACACAAGTTACGGAACACCCTGTATTTCCTCTTAACAGGATCAAAATTATTTACTTCCTGATTTGTAACAAAGATCTTATCAGTGTAAAAGTGGATGATGCATTTACGATAATCGAAATGCCGATTTTGCATTCATTTACAATCTATTCGCATAATTATTTCGGTGGATTCAGCATTTCGTAAGCGATGAATTTAGACATTCCTTCGAGAACGTTCCTTTGTTCAAAATTTGCCGTTGTCGATAGGCAGTTCTTAGAATTTCGGATACAATAGTGTTTATTGCTTTAAACAACCCTTGATTTTCGAACGGCTGTCGAACGTTCGCGACGTTAGACTTTATAAAGGTTCTCATTCATCTTCGTTCCATCGTTTAAATTCATATTCATCCATCCATTCTTTTCACACTATCATTCGATCAGGTAATAATGATCCTGGTTGGACCGGCTGACGCTTTGTGCAAATGAGAGGGAAAGAGTTTTCTTAACAAAGAAGTTATTATGGTTTTCCCATTTCTACGCAGTTACCAAGGGAAATTCCCGGAATGCGAAGCACTGGATAACTGCGTAGCGCTAGTGGTGTGCTAACTGTTGAATTGCATGTATACTCGAGAGGTTTTGGTGATGTCTGGTCGAGAACGTCGATGAGTGACGAGTTTTATGGCATGGCCTGGAAAAGGGACGAAGTATGGGGGAGAGTTTTTCGTCGGAATGTAAACGTTCTAGCCTGTGCAGAGTTAGTTTGAAGAACGAGACGAACCAAGCCAGACAAGTTGGCGAATAAAGAGTTTGCTTTATATTGTATAGCAAAAGTATTTTTGTTTCTTCCCGATTTTTCTTTACCCGGGTCATTTTGATCGATCTCGGATCCAACATTTGGCGACCGTGACAGGACTCGTGGTCTTCTGTTTAGTATCGGGAAGTTTTGTGTGTTATTTCGTTCGCAGTCCGGAAAATGGATCAAGCAAAGAGGAAAAGGACTGTGCAACGCGGTTCGTTTACGAAGGCCTTGAACAATTTTAATGAACAGTGTGCGTCTATTTCTGATTGGGAGAGCTTTACAGTGGCATTTCAAGTTTTAGAAGAGAGAATGCATGAGTTAAACGCGACTACGAGCCTCATTATAGACGCTCTGTTCGATACGCCGCGCCGTCGACGTCGGAGACTCATTTGTGCAAGGAATCTGAAGATGCGGCTGAATATAGGAATAAATTTTTGACTGCAGGATACCAGTTTAATGAGCGGTTAAAATCGAGAAGCTCAACTGATGCTCAGACAGCATTGCCAGCGGGAGCAAATGAGGTGAAGAAGACTTATAAATTGCCACGGATTGAATTGATCAAGTTTAATGGAGAAATACGCGAGTGGTTGCCGTTTTGGAGTCGATTCAAAAAGATTCACGAAGACGCAGATATGGACAGAGAAGATAAGTTTCAATACCTAATACAAGCTACAGTGCCCGGTTCGCGCGCCTCGGAATTAGTGACAAGTTATCCGCCAACTGGTGAAAATTACGAAAAGGTTATTGACAGTCTAAAAAATAGATTTGGGCGTGAAGATGTGCGTGAATTATTACAGTTAGTCTTACAGAACGCGATTTCGCCTACAAGGAATATGCAGCTATCGACGTTGTATGATAAAATCGAGTCTTATTTGAGAGCTTTGGAATCGCTGGGTGTTACTACGGACAAGTGTGCAGCATTGCTGTTTCCGCTAGTCGAATCTTCATTACCTGAAGAGTTGCTACGAGCGTGGCAAAGGAGTAATGCTGTTCAATATACATTGGCGCCGCGTGCAGATAACACGTCGACGCAATCTCAAGATCGATTAACGCGGCTCATAAAATTTTTGGAAGCGAAAGTGCAAAACGAGCTGCGAATTACGATGGCGGTAAAAGGCTTTGATTTAAAAGTGAGTGATAACAGTGAGGCTAATAGACAAAGGAAACCACGTACACATCATGATCATAAAGAAGTCCCCAGTGCGGCTGGTCTGTTTGCTACGAAAGTTCGCGAAAACCTTTGTATATTTTGCGGAGGTAAAGATCACGTTGGTGATAACTGTTTCAAGGCGAAGAAAATGAGTTTTTCAGAAAAACGGGAAATGGTTAAGCGAAAGAATGCTTGTTTTTACTGTTTGAAAATTGGGCATGGTGCTAAGATGTGTCGCGTGTATGTAAAATGTGGAAAGTGCTCGCGACGCCACGTTACAGTGATGTGTCCGGCTGAGAGTTTTGAAGGTGATAAGGGTAGTCCTCAAAAGACTGTGACGGACAAGGGCAACATACCGAAAGAGTGTAATATGGCTAGTGTTTGTAATGATCCGCAAGTTTATTTACCAACGCTCCGTGCTAAATTAAAGAGTGAAACGACTGATCGCATTGTAAGAGTTGTGGTGGATACTGGTTCCCAAAAGTCGTACATTACTAAGGAGGTTGCGGCTCAGGTAGCCTACGAGCCAATTGCGGAGCAGCAATTAAACCATTCGTTGTTTGGCGGCACAAAGTCAGGCATAAGGAAGCATAAGAAGTATTGGGTAAGACTGGTCAGTTTAGATGACAGTTTTGCATGTAAGTTTGCTGCTTTTGATCAAGATGTTGTTTGTGTTGACGTGCCCTTGGTTGAAAGAGGCGAATGGTGTAATGAGCTGCAAGAAAATATTCACATATCGGATTTGGGAAGCCACGAACAGTCAATCAATGTGCTTATTGGAGCAGATATTGCAGGCAAATTTTTAACGGGACAACATCAGGTATTGAGCTGTGGGTTGGTAGCTGTCGAAACTCGGCTCGGATGGACTATTATGGGAAAAGTACCCGGAACTGAAAATCGCCGGGACCCTGTCATCACAGCTATATCGATGTTCGTGAAGGAAGAAAATGTTGCTGATTTATGGTCGCTTGAAGTCTTGGGGATTAAGGATCCCATTCACGTTAAAACTCAGAAGGAACAAGAGGAAAGCATGAAGCAAGAGTTTTTGAAAACGGTAACCATAAACCCGGACGGCCGATACGAAGTGGAGTTGCCGTGGGTAGAAAACCATCCAGCGTTGAGTGACAGTAAAACTGTCGCCGTGCGTCGCCTTCAGTCTACAATAAAGAAGCTACAGTTGGACGGAAAATTTGAAGCATATGACGGTGTTTTGGAGCAGTGGGTAGAAGAAGGAATCGTCGAATACGTGCCCAAGGAAGAAGAGGAACAATGGGGGCATTATTTGCCGCATCGAGCCGTCATCAAGGAGGGAAGTACAACAGCGGTGAGGCCCGTTTTCGACGCCTCAGCCAGGGAAAGGCAGTTCCCCTCATTAAATGAATGTCCCAATCTCATCGAGCTGGTAACGTCAATTTTACTGCGCTTCAGACAAGGTAGCATTGGGGTAGGTTCAGACATAACGAAAGCGTTCTTACAAATAAGTTTACGGCCTAAGGATAGAGATTTTTTGCGTTTTCTATGGGTAGACAAGGAAGGAAAAACGGTAATAATAAGGCATTGTAGAGTGGTTTTTGGTGTCTCCTGCAGTCCGTTTATTCTCGGAGCGGTTATCAATATGCATTTGGAGAAAATCATAAAATCGATTGAAAATGGTTCAGATGTTTTACTTGATCGCGAAAATATTGTGAAACTTTCTAGAAGTTATTATGTCGATAATTGTGTAACGAGTCTGAATTCGATAGATCATTTGAATAAATTCATAGCGGATTCAAGAAAAGCAATGGAATTAGCTAATTTCGATCTCCGTGGGTGGGAGTACAACGGTGATGATACTCTCAAAAGTCAAGTTACTGTATTAGGAATTGTGTAGGATAAACGGAATGACACTCTCTCTGTTAACGCATCCGGAGTAGTAGACGTTGATTTTGAAAAGGTTACGAAACGAAGTATTTTGTCTTTATCACATAAATTATTTGACCCGTTGGGATTTATTTGCCCGGTGGTGCTCGCGCCGAGACTGATGCTACAAGAAACATGGGCGAAAAAGTTATCGTGGGATGAGGAAGTTAGCAGCGATATTAAAAGTAAATTTATTAAATGGAGTCGCGAAATGGAAAATTTAAATGAAGTCCGTGTACAACGATGTTTGCTGGGAAGGGTTAATGATGCAGATAGAGTTACGTTGCACACCTTTTGTGATGCTAGTAAGGTAGCCTATGCCACGGTAGTATTCATTCGTATTGAGCGTGATTCAAGTGTTGCCGTTAGTTTTGTTCAAGCGAAGAATCGGGTAGCCCCGGTAAAGGGGGAAGACGGTAATTCGCGTCATAGTATCCCGCGACTGGAGTTATTAGCAGCAACAATAGGTGTCCGATTAACAGACACGATTATAAAAGCGTTCAATTTTAAAGATATTAATGTTTTTTACTGGATCGACTCGTCATCTGTATTAGCCTGGATTAAGAGACAATGCAATTGGGCGACCTTTGTTTGGAACCGGGTTGTAGAAATAAGGAAATTGTCAAATCCGAATCAATGGAGACACGTGCCCGGGCAGTTTAACCCTGCAGATTTACCGTCTAGGGGTTGTACGGTCAGCCAGCTTTTGTCATCAAAATGGTGGGAGGGTCCCGATTGGCTGCGGTTACCTATGGAAGGCTGGCCCAGCGAAGACATCACGTGCAATGATGAAGAAATTAAGTTTGAATTACGTAAAACCGCGATCAAAACATGCTCTGTATTAATTACGCTAGTTAATAGCGATAAAAATGGTACGAGACCGCGGTACGAAAAATATTCGTCATATAATAAAGTAATTAGAATACTCGCATGGGTGAAAAGGTTTTATTCGAATTGTAAAGGCAAAAATGATTCACGGGAGTTAAATGTACTGACGAGGGGAACTACCCAAATGTTACGCTCACTTATTAATGAAATTTTGCCACCTTGTAGAGCTCGTCGCCCTGAACACGCCTATACCCCCTTTTGGGGGCAGACGGCTAACTGTTTAAAAGATATTAACAATTAAAGTTAGTTACTCCTTACATTGAGAAGCATGACAAATTAACACATATAAATGCTTAGCTCCGCGGTAAAACGCATGACTCGCAATCTAGTTGTCTACGGTTCAAGTCCATGTATTCCCAACTTTTTTTTTCTTTTTTCTTTTTAATGATAATTTGTCTCTTTTTGAATAACTATTACAATTGTGCTATAACCATTGCATTTATTAATAATTAATTACATGTGCTGAAATCTTTTTGGAATTTAAGTTATCTTTTCTATCCAATACGTACATTAACACCCTTACCGCATTCAAAATTTACACGCGTTTATTTGTTATTATTTGTTTTTACATGTTCAATTTATTTAATTATATTTATTTAGTTACATTCATTTATACTACCGTGCAAATTTATAATTTATATTTACAACATTAGAAGAAGACGCAGAAGACATTGGTGAAGAATAACAAGAGGACAGAAATTATATACGTATTTTATGCAAATTAATTGTGTGTGTGTGTGTGTGTATAATAACAAATAAACGCGTGTAAATTTTGAATGCGGTAAGGGTGTTAATGTACGTATTGGATAGAAAAGATAACTTAAATTCTATAAAAATTTCAGCACATGTAATTAATTATTAATAAATGCAATGATTATAGCACAATTGTAATAGTTATTCAAAAAGAGATAAATTATCATTATAAAGAAAAAAGAAAAAAAAAGTTGGAAATACATGGACTTGAACCGTAGGCAACTAGATTGCGAGTCATGCGTTTTACCGCGGAGCTAAGCATTTATATGTGTTAATTTGTCATGCTTCTCAATGTAAGGAGTAACTAACTTTAATTGTTAATATCTTTTAAACAGTTAGCCGTCTGCCCCCAAAAGGGGGTATAGGCGTGTTCAGGGCGACGAGCTCTACAAGGTGGCAAAGTTTCATTAATAAATGAGCGTAACACTTGGGTAGTTCCCCTCGTTAGTATTTCACTCTACGCTGGTTAATATCGTTAATGTATCTATTCAATTTTTGTACTTCATCATTTTTGGTGGTAATTTTCCAATCAATGTCTAAACAGATTCTGAAAATATAAAAAGAATAAGAAGTCATATTATTATATATTGATACTTTATATTCAACTGCACCTATATTTTAAATCTACCAAATTAATTATCAAATAATGGCATTTTGATTTTGATTGTCGTATTCAATTAGTGAAAGGCCTCTATTATATGCTCTTTTTGTTAATGTGAAAAGATACATGCTATTTTAGA
Organism: Osmia bicornis bicornis; assembly: GCF_907164935.1. Taxonomy (NCBI): domain Eukaryota; kingdom Metazoa; phylum Arthropoda; class Insecta; order Hymenoptera; family Megachilidae; genus Osmia; species Osmia bicornis. The sequence continues at coordinate 225,209 of NW_025791302.1, forward strand.
AGCAGTACCAAGAGTATATATGAATGTACGTACCATGCCATGCCGTATTGTCAACAACATATAAAGTTCAAATACACTCAGATAAACTTGCACGTGTTTATTATTCAACAACATTATTCCATCTTGCATCCTATTTCCTGCTATATATGGTTGATTCTGCTTATCATTTGGTAAGTACTTTCAAGATGTGATTCACTCTAACCTATACCTTTCAAAAGTAATACATAGTTTCCCTGACTGTATTTGCTTCATGAAACTTTGCGACCTTTTAGAGTTCGTCGAGTTGAACACGCCTATATCCCATTTTCGGTGTAGACGGTTAATTGTTGAAAAGATATTAACAATTAAAGTTAATAACTCCTTATATTGAAAAGTATGACAAACTAATGTGTACAAAAGGTTAGCTCTGTGGTAAAATGCATGACTTGCAATCTAAAGGTGCACGGTTCAAATCGTTGGTCATCCAATTTTTTTTTTTAATTACAATTTGTCTCTTTCGAATAACTATTACAGCTGTGCGATAATCTCTTCGCATTTATTAATAATTAATTACATGCGCTGCAATTTTTATAGAATTTAAGTTATGTTTTCTATCCAGTACGTACATTTGCATCGTTAATGTATTCGAAATTTCCAAGCGTTTATTTGTTACTACAGACGCACAATTATTGTAAACAGATACAAGTACTTGTACATAATTGTAAATAACTACATCTTACTGTAGCTACTTGTCAATACTTGTAAATATGAATTATAAAATGGTACGGTAGTATAAATGAATGTACCCTTTTTGAGTAACTTGAACTTGTAAGAAATAATTGTCTGTGTGTATAACAACAAATAAACGCATGTAAATTTCGAATGCGGTAAGGATGTAAATATACGTACTGGATAGAAAACATAACTTAAATTCTATAAAAATTGCAGCGTATCTAATTAATTATTAATAAATGCAATGATTATAGAACAGCTATAATAGTTATTCAAAACGAGACAAATTATAATTAAAAAAAATGAAACTTGAAAGAAGATTGTGAGTCAAGTGTTTTACCGCGGAGCTAACCGTTTGTATATTTGAGTTCGTCATACTTCTCAATGTGTGCAGTTACTAACTTTAATTGTTAATATCTTTTAAACAATTGTTTATTAACTTTCGTCTTTCTTCTGTTACAGGTACACTAACTAAGAGCCAGAATAAACGACTGAGTTGAGTATATAATTTGCAACTTATTCTAGTGGCGCGCAACTGAGCCTCTCTAGGGCACGGTTATTAATGCATAAAGCTTTTGGCTATTTGCTTTGGTTTGTAATTGTTTCTTAGTAATAGCTTGATAATGTTGGAGGGCAACGGAATAAACAACACAGGTTGTTTATAAAACATTTAGTCTTTTATATTGAAGAACCATGGTACACGTGCATTGCACCATCGAGCACCGAATGGCGTCGTAAAAAGAAAAAGGCGGGAGAGCCGAACAAAACAAAAAAAAAACTGTAGGCAGTGCCAACTTAAAAAAAAACAAAAATACAAACAAAATATTGAATAAACATTATAAACTTCTTAAACATTAACAGATAATACAAAAATGTTCGGAAAAGTAAATTTTGTAGATTAAATAAAAACTGAATTTTTTTGTTCCAGGTGATGGATGAGCGAAGAGGGAAAAATAAAGACTTGTAGGAATAGAAACAGTGAGTGAGTGAGCAGAAGATGATAAAGGAAGGAATTATATATACAGGGTGTTCGACAACTGGTGGGCAATATTTTAAGGGGTGATTCTAGGGATTAAAATAAGACGAAAATCAAGAATAACGAAATAGCGTTTACGGCTTTGTTTTCCAGTTATTAACGTTTAAAAATTCGAGTAAAAAGCGCCAGAAACCTGCAATCCGCTCAGCACCGACGACCGAACGTCAGGTCAGCAGGGGTCGGTACAGTCATAACCAAGAATCGAAGCCGAATACTACAGTACCGAGAAACAGAATAGTACGAGGTAAGTTTCTACTATTCAACAATTCTTTTACATGTCTTGCGCGTCAAGTTATTACAGCCACAGCTTTAGTCGTACTGAGCTGTTCTACGTCTCATTCGAATCAGGAGGACTTCCTCTACAACGCAGTGTGAGATCAACAACTTTGTCAACAAAAATTTCCTCCGCCCGTGACAACATCAGTACTCTTACTTTCTGGACGTGCCTCGTAATATGTGCTCTAAATATTTACATAATTTTAATATAAATAACCGCAGTCACACTTTTATCGTTATTACTGTTACGTCCCACTTCAGGTGTTGTGCGTCACTCGTTCGTTCTCGTATTCGCTCACTGTTCATTCACACTAGAGGTCTCGTTTTACACTTGATTCGCGGTTCGGACGATACACTAGACTCGCGGCGCGTGGCTACGACTCGACCTTGGAGATACAAGCGGTTGGTGGTGGTCCTGCACAGCACACGGGTGCACTCCTGGACTTGGTCCAATTATGGGTCTGTTATCTCAAACCACGGCGATACACTCATGTTGAACCGTCGGCCGAGCACGTCGTTGATGATCTTCCTGGTTTCGAGTAGCCTTGCACGCGGATCGCGAACGGACAGAACTTCGGTCTTTGCTTTACGCTATCACGGAACTGCGTACCTACATTGCGACGATAACTTATACTCCCAAAAGGGGAGTAGGTCACACTCCTTGCTTGCGAAAACCTGCAAGCAAAGGGTTTTCGCCATCGCATTCCGCGAGTTACCCGATTTCGTATCGCGGGCGTCGCTAAGCGAGGAAAACGCTGATGTTTCGCGGATTCCAGAGCAAGACCTCCTTGGAATGGTGAAAGACGAAAATGGGTTATAACTTAGAACGTAACATTACCAAAATAAGACTAGTTGTAAGCGTAAAAAATGAGTGAACTCTGAATTTCAGAATAAAATAATTGTTTTCTTAATTGTTTTTAACGGAACATTCAGGAATAATACAATTTATAAGCATATAAAGAGTAACGGAGCGGAAACCGATGAATTTTTGTTGCGGATTACTCATTAACGATGGAATTTGCGAAAATCGTCTACTGTATATTACATGGTGGTATAAAGGTAGGTTACGACATGTCGTCAAAACTATCAATATACTGCTTAAAATTGTAGATTTTATACACAATGTCGTCGAAACCGCCACATTATCGAAGGTGTCGTCAAAACTGCCAAATATAGTTTTTTCTAATATACGCGGAAACGAAAACGAGTATATCAAAAATTCCTTTTGCATACTACTTACTGGGTTGTAACGCAGTAGTTTAAGCACTTTCCAGAATGTGGCGCCAGAACTGCCCATCGACACATATATATAAGTTTAGAATATATTTATGTAAGAAAAAGACATTTAAAAAATAAACGTAGTAATAGGTACTGACAACGAGATACGGATACGAATGGAACGGGCGTATAGTGATATACAGTGTGTCCCACGTAACTGGAAACACTCCAATATTTCCTAAACTATTAAAGATACAGGAAATTGCTTTGGTGGTCATTGCATGATAAGATAGAGCAACATTTTGACATAGACAAATTTTTTTTTGCATCATTATTTTCAAAAATATAATGGCAAAGTTTGGTTTTTTAAATGGAACTATATATTTTTCTTTCGATCATTTGATAGTGCTTTTGAAATCGAATTCATTAAGCTTGCATGTATACACTTGATTTTCATTTGTTTACGAGATATTGCGCTAACAAATTTGGAGATTTTTCACGGGAGAAATTCCCTTCAGTGGGAAATATCAGCAGGGGTCCTGTTCGCGCGTGAAGTTTGGGCCTGCCGTCCTACTGGCCGCCTGTGGTATCCATTTCAAGCGGTCCTGCTTAACACGTGGCACTTGACGCGCGAACAGGACCCCTCAAAGCACATCAAAATCGGAGTGTAACACTTGGGTAGGTTTACTTGTTAGAACTGACGATGAAGAAATTTCGAGATCGAAGTTTATAAAATCGAAGGACAATACCCGAATGCGAATAAGAAATAAACCAGCTGTACTCCGCCACCGATATTATACCCTGAACAGTGATAGAGAAGGATACTTCTACAACTTAATAGTGTGTCACATTCCATTTCGTGATGAAAGTACACTTATGTCCGAAAACGAATCTTCGGAACAATGTTTTCTTCGACGGCAACACGAGTTGAAACCTATGTTGGGTAACGCATCCGTCGAACAATTTACTCACGCAGAGCACATTATCGAAGCGGCGCTCGCCCAGGCTGTTGCTTTGAATGTTGTACATGAAGAAGAAACTAATGAACATTTAAGAGATCCAGTCGGAATTCATGCCGACGAAACAATATATTATTATGATCAAGGTGATTTATATGAAGATCAACAGCAAGAAACAATTGCAATGCCAGAAGACGTGTTCCTTAATAGTATTCGAAGTCTTAATATTCAACAGAAAGACTTATTAAAATCAGTTTCCGCAGTAATTGAGAAAGATATTAAAAAAAATGATGATGAAAATACGGAACAAATGTTGCTTTTTATTACCGGAGGAGCTGGTAGTGGCAAATCGTTTATTTTAAAATTACTTTTTGAGCACGTAAAACGCTGCTATAATCCTACAGTTGATACGATGATAAAACCATCTTTCATTGAAGTAGCTTCTTTGACTGGCGTCGCCGCCCTTCAAATATTCGGAAAACTTTGCATTCCTAGTTCTCGTTACCTATTAAAAAGGTGTTGCCATGACCTATCGACGACTGACAGGACAAAGGCTCGAACAGGAGAGACGAAAGTGGCGTCGTACAAGGTGGTTGATTATCGACGAGATATCAATGATGTCTGATGAGAATTTGCGAATAATTCATTTAAGATTGCAAGAATTCAAAACAAATGATAAACTATTTGGTGACGTAAATGTACTTCTCTTTGGCGATATCATGCAGTTGCCCCCATAAAAGGACACTGGTGTATTGTACAGCGACATTGGTGTACTGCAGAAATTAATTTATGGCACCAATTTTCATTCTGCGAACTCACCATTAATATGCGACAAAGATATGACGTTGAGTTTATCGATTTATTGAATAACCTTCGGTTTGGGGAAGTGACAACTTCTCAACTACAAATACTATGCGAACGAAGAAGAGTTCCCCTAACCGGAGAGTTCGAGGACGGTGCAGCAGTAAGAATATTCCCAAAGATTAAATTAGTGGATGAATATAATTCAAAAATGACTGATGAATTAGCAAAATCACATCGAATGTACGTCATTGATGCAATAGACGAATCCCTTGAGGCAGCTACATATGGAAGAAGGCCATGAGAAAATGTCATACCTGCAAATGTAAATGATTGTGATGGACTGTTATATTCAATAACGTTGACTGCAGGATCGCGAATCATGCTGCGACGAAATATAGCAATTTCTGATGGTTTGATAAACGGCGCAATGGGAATAGTAAAGAAATTTACATGGTCGGCACTTCGAAGAGATCAACTAGAACAGGGAGAATTGCCGGATTCAGTACTTATAAAATTTGACGACGAATCCATTGGAAGTAGATTCAAAGATACCGACGGTTACATTCCAATATCTCCAGTTGTAGCAACGTTTCAAGCATTGAAAGGTTATGGAGACGTCGAGCGCAGAATGTTACCACTTATTCTAAGTTGGGCAGTAACGGTGCACAAATTACAACGGACTTCATTAAACAAAGCTGTAATTGATCTTGGCAAAAAAATTTTGCAACAGGCCAAATTTACGTTGCACTTAGTCGTGTTAAAAGCTTAGCTGGTCTAGTTTTATCTGATTTAGCACCAAACAAAGTCCTTGTTAAACCTCATGACGAGGGAGCACTCGCAGAAATGCAAAGATTACGACAGTTACGTTGCATAGAAACAGTCCAAATCGGCTGCCAGCTTCCGATACGTTAAGAAGGAAGCCAACCCTTCTTTTGGCGACCAACTGATAGAGAAAATGACGGTCTATTTTTTTTTTCATTTCATGGATAATGTTGAAAAGTCACAATCGGTATATTCCCTGTAAAGTAAACGCCGAAAAAAATATAAATGAAGCAGTACGTTGTTTTGCAATAAAAATTGACAGGAATGAAAAAATGCAAAATGATTGTTTAACTGGACCAATCGAGAGACATACTTTAGAAGATGTAAAAGGTTTCGTTCCGATTGGTTCATCCATCTCGGAGTAATCGGTGAACATACATAAAAAAAAAAGAAAAAAAATATACACATCGAATTGAGTATCCTCCTCCTTTTCGAAGTCGGTTAAAAAACGAACAGCAGGCCGCTAGGTCGGCGACGCACGGGCTTACGCCCAGGCGTATACGGGGGCAATTAGCCGTGAGAGCGTGCTTTTTCGACTTTCGTAATAAGATAGTCTAATTTATGAAAAGAAACGTACACGTCTCCTAAAAAAAACATGTTCATGACGATCAATGTAGATCTTGGGTTTTATTCATATTTTTGGCAATGTAGTTACCGTACAGAACTGATAAGACGAAAATATTAAAATACATATTTTTGCATTTGATATCTTTTCATTGCAATAATCTTGTATTCCTGTTTTATTTGCGCGTGCTGGTGAGGTTAAGCTGTATATTAGTATTCCACGCGATCGTGTTCCTTTCCCCATGAGTTATTTCCAAGTTCCAGCGGCGTATTGCTTTGCCCCGAAATTTTTCAAAGTGCCAGAGCAACGTGTGTTACTTTGGTTCGAAATCTCTCAAAGTTCCAGCGGCGTCTTGTTTTTGCCCCGAAATTTTTCAAAGTTCCAGCCGCGTATTGCTTTTCAATTTAAAAAAAAAATTAGCAATGCCAGAAAGCCGGAAATATAACATCTAACCTTCACCAATTTCACAATTTCTTCGAGATTCGTGTATATATGATTTATAATATATAAATCTCTATTATTCTCTTTCTTTCTAAAATCTCGTTCTTCCCGTATTCCGTATACGCACTCGTTCCTCTCGGTAGGTATTTTACTCTCTCTCTTGCTCCCTGGAGCCTCGTCTAATCGACAAGACGAATTCCCAAGAACAGGGCTGAGTCTCAACAGATCGCAGCGTGTTAACTACTCTACCAAGTACAAAACGCCGCCAGGTACCTAAGTCGTCTACAGACGTTCTCGAGTCTCGACGTCGAACTTGGAGTACCTATGATCGACCGTTAGAGCGCCACGGCCGTCGTTCGGCGAGATCCCGACGACGAATCCGATGACGCCTGTACGGCAAACTGGGGCCCGTGCGATGACCGGTTACGAGGCCGGCCACCTAGTAGCGTCACGTTGTTTTGTGCCCTTCGACCTACACGAGACACCTAGAAATATCGTTGCCACCTTTGTCTAGAAAGGATACGGCCTTAGAGGCGTTCAGGCATAATCCCACGGATGGTAGCTTCGCACCACCGGCCGCACGACCGAGTGCGTGAACCAAATGTCCGAACCTGCGGTTACTCTCGTACTGAGCAGGATTACTATCGCAACGTCTAGTCATCAGTAGGGTAAAACTAACCTATTTCACGACGGTCTAAATCCAGCTCACGTTCCCCGTTGGCGGGTGAACAATCCGACGCTTGGCGAATTCTGCTTCTTACTGATAGGAAGAGCCGACATCGAAGGATCAAAAAGCGACGTCGCTATGAACGCTTGGCCGCCACAAGTCAGTTATCTCTGTGGTAACTTTTCTGACACCTCTTGCTGAAAACTCTTCAAGCCAAAAGGATCGATGGGCCGTGCTTTCGCAGCCTCTATGCGTACTGAACATCGAGTTCAAGCCAGCTTTTACCCTTTTGCTCTACGCGAGGTTTCTGTCCTCGCTGAGCTGGACTTGGGAAACCTGCATTATTCTTTGATAGATGTACCGCCCCAGTCAAACTCCCGGCCTGACAGCGTCCTCGAATCGGATCACGCCGGAGTATTATCGGCGATCGGCGCCAGGCCTCACACCACTCTTGTACGCTTGGTTCTAGAATTCCGTGACAACCGGGTCGAAACCGCGGTGCACGCGCTCCGCCTAACCGAGTAAGTAAAGAAACTATGAAAGTAGTGGTATTTCACCGGCGATATAAAATCTCCCACTTATGCTACACCTCTCATGTCTCCTTACAATGTCAGACTAGAGTCAAGCCCAACAGGGTCTTCTTTCCCCGTTAATTTTTCCAAGCCCGTTCCGTTGGCAGTGGTTTCGCTAGAAAGTAAATAGGGACAGAAGGGAATCTCGTTAATCCATTCATGCGCGTCACTAATTAGATGACGAGGCATTTGGCTATTTTTTTTTTTTTTTTTTTTTTTTTATAGATGGAGAAATGCGTTACGCATACCGGTCGGGTGTTGGTGACCGGTTATGTGGGACTCTCCCGTTCTCACAGGGTATACCCACTAAAACTCCATCTGCATTATGCCTGAATTCGCAGGCAGCACGTGTGTTCCGACTAAGCATCTCTTCTTCATCCAATTCCCGTTCTTCCTCTGGTCGTTGCTCTATTGAATAACCAGAAAGCGTTCAGTCCCCCTACTAGGACTCCCCCCCGCACTTTCTCGACTTGGTAGTCCCTTTTAATTGCGCTTTCTAGGCCCTTGTAATAGTCAATCTTCTTTTGGTGAGACTGAGTGAGATCTGCTTGTTCTCCCACTATTTGTGCATCGATTACAAATGCTGTGTTATTTTGTTTAGCCACTAGGTCTGGTTTCCTGAGTCCATCATCAGTGTTAAAATGTGGCTCGTCATCCGTTCTATCACATGTCTTCTCTAATGCTCTTTTAGTATATGCCACTATGGCATTGTGCCTATCCACCCTGGCTGCATGGGTTCTAGGGCAGCGTTGAAGAACATGGTTCAGAGTTTCGATCTCATTGCAGCCAGCTCTGCAGAGGCGGTCGTGTCTTCGACCTCTGGTAGTCCGAGACCTAGTGGGTAATGCATTGATGCGCAATTTCGTAGCATTGATGAAGTCTCTCCCCGAAAGAAGACGATTAGGTGCTGTGACCCATTGGTGTTGTTGGGGTACTTTGTTAGACTCTTTAAGAGCCTTTCCATCATTCGCTAGGTGTAAGAGTTTTGCCCATCTCATTTCCAGCTTATTGTTGTTACAAATGTCCTCTCCACCGTCCAGTAGCCTTCTTTTGGCTCGACTAATTTCTAGAGAGAGGTAATTCCCGGGTCCATTTCCTGACCCTATCATTTTCTCCAGTCTCTCTCTACGTCTAAGTGGCATAAGCCAT
>NW_025791303.1:0-28704 GCF_907164935.1 Osmia bicornis bicornis
ACTTTGTGTGTGTGACGATTGCTCGACTACGATATTTTGTCAGGGGCGACCTGTAAAGCCCTTTCGGGGGTTGTGAGGGCACTCTCCATTCAGGTCGTTACCTCGCGGCCAAACACCGCTAATTTTCCATCCAATTAATATATTAATTAGCTGAGCAAGTCGTCTTACACCTAGATTCGATAATACGTTTAAATTTATAATATATTCGAAGTCCAACTGCGAATCAAAGGCTATCTATATTTTACACGATTTTCAGACAAACAATAGTCATTATTATATGAAATAGGTTAAGCATCTTTACCCTTGTCAAACCAGTATTGTTTTTGAATTGAATTTATCTAATAGTAATCATTAATATTATCAAGCATTAATAGCATTAAACTCAATAGTCATTTTCAGTTGTACTACTTTCAATAGTATTTTGAATTACATTTTTATTTGTTGCACACTATCCAGTCTACTTTATTTCTTTGAGTTACAACGCCTATTTTTACATCAAATCCACGCACGCCAACACAACGTTTCAAGGAGGGACCCGTATTGGACCTAGAACACTGACGAACCAAACGGAAATAAATTCTATCTAAATTTCCGACTTTTAAAAATTGTTCTGATCGTAGAGGATCTGATCGCGGTCGGAGCTGGTGGCAGCGAGACCTTTCTCATCGCAAAGATCAATCAAATCAAGGAAAATTAACAATCGATCTTTTCCAATTTTCTTTCCTTTTAAATTTCCATTCACTTTACGTTGCGCGCTCGCCTCGCGTCGCGCAACGTAACACTGTTATTATATGTATATTGATCTGTGGGAAGGTATCAGTATATTACATTATATCTATTGTAGATATAGTAACTACGAAACTGTTATAATATGTACATTGATCTGTGGGAAGGTATCAGTATATTGCAGTAGATCTAATGTAGATATAGTAATAACGATACTGTTATTAAGTGTTTATTACATATCTAATGTAGATATAGTAATGACGATAATGTTACAATCTGTACATAGATCTGTGGGAAGTGATCAGTATATTACATTATATCTAAAGAAGATATAGTAATAATGATATTGTTAAATGATATAGTAGATATAGTATAAATGATACTGTTATTCAATGTCCATTGATCTGTGGGAAGGAAGCAGTATATTGCAGTAGATCTAATGTAGATATAGCAATAACGATACTGTTATTAAGTGTTTATTACATATCTAATGTGGATATAGTAATCACGATAATGTTACAATCTGTGCATTGATCTGTGGGAAGTGATCAGTATATTACATTATATCTAAAGAAGATATAGTAATAATGATAGTGTTATTAAATGTACATTGGTCTGTGGGATTAAATCAGTATATTACATTACATCTGATGTAGATATAGTAATAATGATATTGTTATTAAATGTATATTACATGTCTAATGTAGATATAGTAATAACGAAACTGTTATTATATGTACATTGATCTGTGGGAAGGCATCAGTATATTACATTATATCCAATGTAGATATAGTATAAATGATACTGTTATTCAATGTACATTGATCTGTGGGACGGAATCAGTATATTGCAGTAGATCTAATGTAGATATAGTAATAACGGTACTGTTATTAAGTGTTTATTACATATCTGATGTAGATATAGTAATGACGATAATGTTACAATCTGTGCATTGATCTGTGGGAAGCGATCAGTATATTACATTATATCTAAAGAAGGTATAGTAATAATGATATTGTTATTAAATGTACATTGGTCTGTGGGATTAAATCAGTATATTACATTACATCTGATGTAGATATAGAAATAATGATATTGTTATTAAATGTATATTACATATCTAACGTAGATATAGTAATAACGATACTGTTATTGTATGTACATTGATCTGTGGGAAGGTATCAGTATATTACATTGTGTCTAATGTAGATATAATATGATATTGTTATTAAATGCACATTGATCTGTGGGATTAAATCAGGATATTAAATTTCATCTGATGTAGATATAGTAATAATGATATTGTTATTAAATGTATATTACATATCTAATGTAGATATAGTTATAACGATACTGTTATTATATGAATATTGATCTGTGGGATGTTATCAGTATATTATATATTTTTATTTTTTTTTTTTTTTTCAGAGGTGGAAATGCCTTACGCAGACCCCCGCAACATTTTGCGGAGGGACTGTGGGACTCTCCCTCCAGCAATTATGCCGAAGGGCCTACCCACTAAAACCACCTCTGACCCCACGTAAGAGCTCAGACCGGAATCCGCTCATCGCATTACTTCGGTCTGGGCCCGTGGCGTGCTCGCCTGCGCAAACAGCAGGCCTCCTCTATTCTACCGGGCCTGCACGGGGTCCTGTAGACACCCATCGACCCTCTTCGCCACCAGGACAGAGGCCGCGAACGCCGCGACCGCGTCCCACAGTTCTACGCACCGCAGCATCACTCCCACGATGTTTTCGGGGGTGATGTCGTGGTCAGCTGCGTTGGCCACTGCGGAGCGTTCCTCGCTAAAGCGAGCACAAACGAAGAACGTGAGGAACGCGTCGTCTCGCTCGGCGTCGCAGTAGTAGCACGTCGGGGACCTGACTTTCACCATCCGGTACAAATAGTTCCGGAAGTAGCCGTGCCCTGACAGGAGCTGGCTGAGGTAGAAGTCTACCTCGCCGCGAGCTCGCTCCTGCCAGGGCCTCACGTTCCCGATCAGCCAGGCTGTCCACCGGCCCGTGCCGCCCGCGGTTTCAGCGCGCGCTATCCCCGCGGCCTCTGTCCTGTCCATCTCCGAGCTCAGCTCGAAGATCCTCCTCCTCTCCTTGGCGAGAAGATCGATGGGGAGGATCCCAGCGATCGCGAGCACTGCAAGTGCGGATACTGTACGATAACAGCTAGCGACTCGCAGCGCTCCGCGACGCTGGACGGAGGCCATGCGTGCCCTGTATTTCTTGATGTCCAGGGCCCCAGCCCATATCTCAGCTCCGTACAGGAGCATGGACTGGACGGTGGACATCAAGACCCTACGTTTCCCCGGCCTCGGCCCGCCGATGTTGGCCATCAGCCTGCTCAGCTCTGCCGAATTTGCCGTCGCCCTGTCGGAGACTGCGCGTATGTGGTCCCAGTAGGTGAGCTTGTTATCAAGCATCACCCCCAGGTACCGTGCGCTTCTACGTGACTGGACAGCCACGTCACCCACCATCATAGGCACGACGGTGGGTATACGCCTCCTCGTAAGCACGACGATCTCGGTCTTCTGGATCGCCAGCTGGAGGCCGTGACTGTCCATCCAGTCTCCGAGCCGCCGCATCACCTGGTTCAGCTTGAGCTGCGCCAGCTCGATGCTACGGGCGGTGATGACGACGGCGATGTCGTCCGCGTACGCGACAAGGTACACGTCATCGGGCATTTCGATCCTGAGTAGGCTGTCGTACAAGACGTTCCAGAGGTCGGGTCCCAGAACGGACCCCTGCGCTGCCCCGGCTGAGACTGCGCGACTTCTGGAACCCTCTTCCGTCTCGTACGTAAGCCAGCGATCACGGAGGTAATCGCTGACCATGGCCAACAGATAGCTGGGGACTCGTAAACGCTCGGGCGCCCGCAGCATATCTATCCACCTCGCCGAGTTGAACGCGTAGCGAACGTCCAGCGTGACGAGGAGGACCAGCTGGCGGGCCTGGTGGCACGCATTGTCAGCACGTCCGACAGCGATCAGTATATTACATTGTATCTAATGTAGATATAATATGATATTGTTATTAAATGTACATTGGTCTGTGGGATTAAATCAGGATATTAAATTTCATCTGATGTAGATATAGTAATAATGATATTGTTATTAAATGTATATTACATATCAAATGGAGATATAGTAATAACGATACTGCCATTATATGTACATTGATCGGTGGGAAGGGATCATTATATTACATTATATCTAATGTAGATACAGTAATAATGATATTGCTATTAAATGTACATTGGTCTGTGGGATTAAATCAGTATATTAAATTTCATCTGATGTAGATATAGTAATAACGATACTGTTATTAAGTGTTTATTACATATCTAATGTAGATATAGTAATCACGAAAATGTTACAATCTGTGCATTGATCTGTGGGAGGTGATCAGTATATTACATTATATCTAAAGAAGATATGGTAATAATGATATTGTTATTAAGTGTACATTGGTCTGTGGGAATAAATCAGTATATTATATTACGTCTGATGTAGATATAATAATAATGATATTGTTATTAAATGTATATTACATATCAAATGTAGATATAGTAATAACGATACTGCCATTATATGTACATTGATCGGTCGGAAGGGATCATTATATTACATTATATCTAATGTAGATATAGTAATAATGATATTGTTATTAAATGTACATTGGTCTGTGGGATTAAATCAGTATATTAAATTTCATCTGATGTAGGTATAGTAATAATGATATTGTTATTAAATGTATATTACATATCTAATGTAGATATAGTAATAACGAAACTGTTATTATATGTACATTGATCTGTGGGTAGAGATCAGTATATTACATTATATCCAATGTAGATATAGTAATAACGATACTGTTATTGTATATACATTGATCTGTGGGAAGGTATCAGTATATTATAGTATATCTATTGTAGATATAGTAATAACGAAACTGTTATTATATGTACATTGATCTGTGGGACGGTATCAGTATATTACATTATATCTAATGTGGATATAGTAATAACGATACTGTTATTATATGTACACTGATCTGTGGGATTAAATCATTATATTAAATTACATCTGATGTAGATATAGTGATAATGGTATTGTTATTGAATGTACATTGGTCTGTGGGATTAAATCTGTATATTACATTTCATCTGATGTAGATATAGTAATAATGATATTGTTATTAAATGTATATTACATATCTAATGTAGATATAGTAGTAACGATACTGTTATTATCTGTACATTACTATATCTACATCAGATGAAATTTAATATACTGATTTAATCCCACAGACCAATGTACATTTAATAACAATACCATTACTACTATATCTACATTAGATATAATGTAATATACTGATCCCTTCCCACAGATCAATGTACATATAATAACAGTTTCGTTATTACTATATCTACATTAGATATAATGTAATATAAAGATCCCTTCCCACCGATCAATGTACATTGAATAACAGTATCAATGATACTAGATCTACATTGGATATAATGTAATATAATGATGCCTTCCCACAGATCAATGTAATTTTGGTAAAAATATCATTATTGCTATATCTACATTAGATATGTAATATACATTTAATAACAATGTCATTATTACTATATCTACATTAGATATAATGTTATATAATGATCCCTTCCCACCGATCAATGTACATATAATGGCAGTATCGTTATTGCTATATCTCCATTTGATATGTAATATACATTTAATAACAATATCATTATTAATATATCTACATCAGATGTAATGTAATTTACTGACTTATTCCCACAGACCAATGTACATTTAATAACAATATCATTATTACTATATCTACATTGGATACAATGTAATATACTGATACCTTCCCACAGATCAATGTACATATAATAACAGTATCGTTATTACTATATCTACATTAGATCTACTGCAATATACTGATTCCTTCCCACAGATCAATGTACATTGAATAACAGTATCAGTTATACTATATCTACATTGGATATATTGTAATATACTGATGCCTTCCCACAAATCAATGTAATTTTGGTAACAGTATCATTGTTACTATATCTACATTAGATATAATGTAATATACTGATACCTTCCCACAGATCAACGTACATATAATAACAGTATCGTTATTACTATATCTACATTATGTATGTAATATACATTTAATAACAATATCGTTATTACTATATCTACATCCGATGTAATGTAATTACGGTGGGAAGTGATCAGTATATTACATTATATCTAATGTAGATATAGTAATAACGAAACTGTTATTATATGTACATTGATCTGTGGGATTAAATCAGTATATTAAATTTCATCTGATGTAGATATATTAATAATGATATTGTTATTAAATGTATATTACATATCAAATGTAGATATAGTAATAACGATACTGCCAGTATATGTACATTGATCTGTGGGAAGGTATCAGTATATTACATTATATCTAAAGTAGATATAGTAATAACGATACTGTTATTATATGTATATTGATCTGTGGGAAGGTATCAGTATATTACATTATATCTATTGTAGATATAGTAACAACGAAACTGTTATTATATGTACATTGATCCGTGGGAAGGTATCAGTATTATACATTGTATCCAATGTAGATATAGTAATAATGATATTGTTATTAAATGTATATTACATATCTAATGTAGATATAGTAATAACGATACTGTTATTCTATGTATATTGATCTGTGGGAAGGTATCAGTATATTACAGTATATCTATTGTAGATATAGTAATAACGAAACTGCTATCATATGTACATTGATCTGTGGGTAGGGATCAGTATATTACATTATATCTAATGTAGATATAGTAATAATGATGTTGTTACCAAAATTACATTGATCTGTGGGAAGGCATCAGTATATTGCAGCAGATCTAATGCAGATATAGTAATAAGGATACTGCCATTATATGTACATTGATCGGTGGGAAGGGATCATTATATTACATTATATCTAATGTAGATATAGTAATAATGATATTGTTATTAAATGTATATTACATATCTAATGTAGATATAGTAATAACGATACTGTTATTATATGTATATTGATTTGTGGGAAGGTATCAGTATATTCCATTATATCTAATGTGGATATAGTAATAACGATACTGTTATTATATGTACATTGATCTGTGGGAAGGTATCAGTATATTACATTGTATCCAATGTAGGTATAGTAATAATGATATTGTTATTAAATGTACATTGGTCTGTGGAAATAAATCAGTATATTACATTACATCTGATGTAGATATATTGATAATGATATTGTTATTAAATGTATATTACATATCTAATGTAGATATAGTAATAACCATACTGTATTATATGTAAATTGATCTGTGGGAAGGTATCAGTATATTACACTATATCTAATGTGGATATAGTAATAACGATACTGTTATTATATGTACATTGATCTGTGGGAAGGTATCAGTATATTACATTCTATCCAATGTAGGTATAGTAATAATCCACGAACCTTGCTGGTTGTCCCACGAACCTTGCTGGTTGTCTAGGCTAGGCGGGGAGGTGATACCCCGACGTGGCGCGTCCCCAGGTGGCGGATAGGGGAATGCCCGCCATGCACTTTTCGGAGTGTATGGAGGGTAGGAGTGAAATAAAATATCTCCCGCGGACCAAACACTTTGAGTGTTGAGTGGTTAGTTCATTCCCAGCCGAAGGTGTTAGGTACCGTGCTGATAGGCTCATGGCTACAGGGAATTAAATTGTGTAGTCTCAAACGGTCTCTCGGGGGTACCTGCCGACCCCCCCGAGAAATAAAGGCTTACCTGCGCAAGGCGGCTCTACGCAGGCTGACGTTTAATTCCGACCACACTCGTGGGATACAAATGAATGAATACAACTTAAACTCTAATAAAAAACAAAAAGTAACAGGACGGGAAAAAACGATGATGACCTCGGGCAATAAAACGGATACGAGTAAAGGTAGAAAGGAGAGTACGAATATTGAAGACATACAGGGCATTATTATGAGGGAGGGAGAGGACTTTAAAGTACCAGACCAACCCCCAATAATGGAAGATAAGGAGAAAAATATCAGTCAAAGGACAAAGGAGATGATGGCGATCTTTAGGCCAGTAAGACTGTTGTCAAGAAGTCCGGTTAGAGCCAGCGAGGAAATAATGGCAACGGATGTTGAGTTTGCCGGAGACGAAGAAGATAATGCATTTACGGATACGAGCGAACACAGCAAGGGAACTCAGAAAGAGACAAGAACAGAGATTAACAGAGGAAACGAGGAGTTAATCCAATATGACGAAGAGATGGGAGGAGTAGGAGTATCTATGTCATCACTGTGCCAAATCTTGGAAATGCTGCAGAAATACCATGATACAGTAAATGCACACTTATGCAGAGTGAGAAATGCAAATATAGATGTTAAAAATACAAGCATAAAAATGGGAAAGGAACTGGCGCAGGCAAAAGATCTAGCAAGAGCAGTGACAATTATTTACAGAGAAGAAAAACTAAGAGAAAGGGAAAAGGAAAAATCGAATAGCGAAATACACAAGCAACTAATGGAACAAATAAGTATGAAAAGAAACAGACAAGAACACAATGGGGAAGAGTTACAAGGAAATTTAAATAAGAGGAAAGATATTACGCCTCCGGAGACGGAAACAATGAAAAAGAAAACAAAAACAAATACGATAAGTAATAGAATACTGCCTAATATTAGAAATATCCAGATAATAAGGAAAGCAAACAATGAAGAGTCGTCGGAGTCCGAGTGGGAGACGGCAAAAAGAAGGAAGAGAAAAACAGTGAAAAAAGAAAAAGGGAAGGAAAGAATAGAGAGTATAAAAGAAGACACAGGGGTAGAATATAGGAGTGAGGAAAAAAATAAGAGAAAGATACAGAATAAGAAGGGTGAGGCGGTCACAATCAAGGTCGAAAAAGGAAAGACTTTTGCAGAAGTGACTAAATTACTTAAGAATAAAATGGGAAACGATATAGAGGGTATAAAAAGAATTAGGGAAACTAGAACAGGAGGATTATTAGTCGAGTTCAATAAGAAAACAGATAGTACCATATTTAGGGATAAGGCAATCGAAGTACTAGGGCCGGAAGCAGGCATAAAAGGACTGGTACCAAAAATAAAGTTAGAAGTCTTGGATATAGATCCGGCAGCAGATATGAAAGAGGTATTAGAGGCTTTAGCCAAAGATTCCAAAATAAACGTAGAGGAAATGAAATGTAGATCACTGCGAAAGGCATACATGGGAACACAAATAGCAATTGTGGAAGGGCCTGCAGAACTACAGGAAAGAATTAAGGAGGGTAAAATAAAAATAGGATGGGTAAGATGTAGGGTACGACAGCTACCTGATATTATTAGATGTTTTAAATGCCACAATATAGGTCATATAGCAGCGCGGTGCGCAGCAGTGGAAAACGACAAAATTATATGTAGAAGGTGTGGCATAGAAGGACATAATATGTCGGAGTGTAAGGCGGAAAGGTCCCATTGTAGACTCTGTACGGCTAAGGGACTGACGGGGAATTCGGTAAGCCATGTCGCAGGGTCGATAAGGTGTGCGGTGTACAAAGGCGCGATAAGCGGGAGTAAACGAGTACAAAATTCGATATAAAGATACTACAAATAAATCTGAATAAATGTAAGGCCGCACAGGACTTACTGAGTAAAGCAGTAGAAGAAAGGGACGTAGATATAGTAATAATATCTGAACAAAATAGGAGCTTAGACTATTGGCATAATGATAGCAAGGGGGATGCGGCTATTTGGGTGACAGGTACAGGAATCGCGAAGGCAAAGAAAATAAATGCCATAAAACAAAGCATAGGACTTGTGGCTATAAATTATAATGATTTTCTGGTTGTTAGTAGCTATATTTCACCAAATATAGACGACATAGAAACAGATAATAGAATAAGAGAAATCTTAGATATAGTTAAAGCTAAGAAATGGACAGGAATCCTCTGGGCGGGAGACTTAAATGGAAAGTCACCACTTTGGGGGGGTGAGGGCTGGAACAAGAGGGGAAAGAAAATAGCGGAAGCCATCGTTAGTATAGGTCTGCTTCCCGTTTATACAGAGGGTGGAAGTACATGTACAAGAGGACGAGGTTCAAAGGTGGATATATTAATCACGAGTCCATATCCGATATGTAAAGTTATGGAGAGCAAGGTCCTCACAGAGTATACCGGATCGGACCACCAATATTTGTGGCATATGGTAGAACTGAAGGGAGGAAAACCTGAAAAAGAAGAAAAGATAAAGATCAGATCGGTAATTGATATAAAAGAATTTATCGAGAAAAGCGAGGAGAAGTTTAGAGACGAACAGGAAAAAAAGGAATATAGTTGCGAGAGCATAGACGATGTAAGGAAGTTCATAAACGACATAGAAGGTATAGGGAACGAAAGTAAGAAAAGTAGAGGTAAGGTAGGAAAAAGAAAACCAGTGTACTGGTGGTCGGATGAGATAGCGAAACTAAGAAAAGATGCAAATAGGGTAAGGAGAACAGCCACAAGAAGTAGGAAAAAGGGCAAGGAAAATAACGAGAGGGTAATGATAGATAGATACAAAGAGGCAAAAAGATTACTAAAGAATGCGATAAAAAAAGCGAAAAGGGATACATGGAAACAGTTCATGGATATGGTGGATCAAGATATTTGGGGTAGGCCATACAAGTCAATTATGAAGCAAATGAAACCGGAACCGGCACCGGTGGTTTTGAGCCTAGAACAAACCAGAGAAATTGTAAAGGGGTTATTTATAATGAAACAGGATGAGTACGAAAGAATTGAGGACAACTGGACAGTAGATAGTTCAGAAACAGATAAAGTAGAAATTACACTTAGAGATGTAGTAGAGGCTTGCAAAAAGATACAGGTAAAAAAGGCACCAGGACCGGACGGGATTCCGGCTTTGGCTGCCAGAGAAATAGGACTAAGAAATGCTGAAAGGCTGCAGAAAGTACTGAACTGTTGTATAAAGAAGGGATATTGGCCAGAAAAGTGGAAAGAGACTCGGTTAGTGCTACTTCCAAAAGGGAAAAAAAAGAGGACAACGGATAACATAGACGGAAAAATGAACCCATCGGATTTCAGACCCCTATGTATTGCATCTAACATGGCAAAGATATTCGAATACACATTAAAGGAAAAGTTACTAGAAGAATTAGAGAAAAATGATCTAACAAAAGACCAGTACGGTTTCAGAAAGGGGCTAAGTACAGTCCATGCAATGGATAAGGTGATGGAACTATGGGACACAGCAAAAAAGAAAAGAAAACATTGCCTCCTTATACTGTTAGACGTAAAGAATGCTTTCAATTCGCTAAAATGGAAGAGCATAATAAGGGAAATGAGAAAAAAAGGGTTTCCGAGGGAACTGATTGAAATAGTCAAAGACTATCTTAAAAATAGATGGCTGATTGTAAACGCAGCAGATGGTTCCGATAGAATACAAGTCTTCGGCGGGGTTCCGCAGGGATCCGTAATAGGCCCCTTTATGTGGAACCTGGTTTACGACGGGCTCCTAAAAATAAAAAGAATAAGAGATGTATATCTGATTGCCTTTGCAGATGACTTAGGCATCATTATAATCGAAAAAGACTTAGAGACTATGAGGATTATCGCAGATCAAACAATAAAAAATATACTACCATGGTTCCATAGTGAAGGACTGGAACTGGCGCCGCACAAGTCGGAGGTGATCCTCTTAACGGGCCGAAAATGTCTAGAAGGAGTCCCTGTAAACATTAATAATGTTGAAATCGCAATACGCAATAGCGCCAAATACCTAGGGGTAACTTTCGAAAAAAACCAAGTGTTCAAAGAGCACATTAAGAGCTGTACAGACAAGGCCGTTAAGTATGCGATACACCTATGTACGCTACAGGCTAATACAAAAGGAGCCGGAGACTTGGCGAGGATTCTATATTACAGGGTGGTGGAATCTGTAGTCATGTACGCAGCTCCAATATGGGAAAGAGCATTAAATTACAGAATAAATGTAGACGAGCTAAGAAAGGTACAGAGAATACCAATAGGTAGGTTATTGAGGACCTATAAAACAGTATCACTGGAGGCAATGTGCGCCATAGCGGGACAGCCGCCTTGGGATTTAGTAGTTAAAAAAAGAAGTAGGATATTCCAAAGATATAAAAAGGAATTAGACGATAAAGGAGTAGAAGAAGAAAGAAAGAAAAAGAAAGAAATTAAAGAAGAGGAACAAGAATGTATGACGGAGGAATGGCAGAAGGAATGGGAGACCAGCGATAAAGGACGATGGGTATATAAGATAATACCAAGTATTAAGAAATGGAAAAGTGGAGGAGCACCAACCTTGGATTACCACACGGTACAGGCAATCACAGGGCATGGGTGCTTTGGTAAATACTTGCACAAAATAAAGAAAGAAGAAACACCAGAGTGCTGGTTTTGTGAAGAAAAAAGAGACGATGCAGAGCACACTCTGTTTAAGTGTCCTAAATGGGCACAAGAAAGAGAAAAACTGAAGAGAAATATATACCCGACAACATGGAATGAAAATAACATGGA
This sequence comes from Osmia bicornis bicornis, assembly GCF_907164935.1. Classification (NCBI taxonomy): domain Eukaryota; kingdom Metazoa; phylum Arthropoda; class Insecta; order Hymenoptera; family Megachilidae; genus Osmia; species Osmia bicornis. The sequence goes on from NW_025791303.1 coordinate 12,359, forward strand.
AAAATTACTAAAAGATACAAAGAAGAACCCAATGGTGAGGGAATATCTAATTAAGATAATGAAAGAAAAGGAAAAATGGGAAAAGAAGTTAGGGAGAAAATAAGAGAGCAAATAAGAAAGGAAAAAGAAAGGGAAAAACAAAGACAAAGAAAGGAAAATAGAAGATTAGAAAATACACCAACAGGACTGGACTTAGTCCCTCTCGGAAAACGGGGTATAAATAAATAAGTAAATACTTACGGTAATATTGAAAAAGAAAAAGATGAAACATCAGGAACAAAAATGTGGATGACAGTTAAAGAGACAATATAAAAAGTTCACAAGAGAGCCGTGTAGAAGAAATGGGGAACACTAAAATCAGAGGATTAAAATTAGTAATCTTATGTATATATATGATTTTAACAATTTATTTATCCTATTTATTTATTTTATTCACCTGACTAACGACTTATTTATGTAGGTATTAATATTTAACAGATTTTATTACTATAACATGGATATCATTTATTTATGTACCTGTCAATATTCGTTGATTTTATTACTGGATCATAGACACAAGGAATTCTAATGTAAGGACAAAGATTTTATGTAGATTGGATAAAAAGAAATATAGAAAATTATTATACAGGAGATGACAAAAGAGAACTTTCTGCAATCTTAAAAGCATGACATTGTATAATTGACGAATAGAAAATATAATATAACAAGACAATGAATAAACTCACTACTTATTTATTTAACTAGCAGAAAAATAAGTAAGTTAAAAACAGTTAATGTGAGGTAAACAATAAATATGAGTGCAAAGGAAGGGACCAATATGAAATGTCTAAAGAAGAAATCTTGGAATGTAAATGCAAATGTAAATTCAAAACAATAGGATAGAATGCAACAATGGAAAGGGGAGAAGCCGCATCCCCCTTTGTATATATAAGGGGAAGTATTGAAGAATTAGAGAATGAATGAAAATAATGGTGATCATTAGGAGGGGGATCGAAGTAATACCGAGAGGTGGTTCCGGCCTTACCACGGTCAATACGGACACAGGTAAGTCGAGGGGGTGGGTTTTTAGTGTGTGCATAAAGCATTTTCCCCCCACTCAAATAAAAAAAAAAAAAAAAAGGTATAGTAATAATGATATTGTTATAAAATGTACATTGGTCTGTGGGAATAAATCAGTATATTATATTACATCTGATGTAGATATATTAATAATGATATCGTTATTAAATGTATATTACATATCAAATGTAGATATAGTAATAACTATACTGTTACTATATGTACATTGATCTGTGGGAAGGTATCAGTATATTACATTATATCTAATGTAGATATAGTAATAACGATGCTGTTATTATATGTATATTGATCTGTGGGAAGGTATCAGTATATTACATTATATCTATTGTAGATATAGTAACAACGAAACTGTTATTATATGTAAATTGATCTGTGGGAAGGTATCAGTATATTACACTATATCTAATGTGGATATAGTAATAACGATACTGTTATTATATGTACATTGATCTGTGGGAAGGTATCAGTATATTACATTGTATCCAATGTAGATATAGTAGTAATGATATTGTTATTAAATGTATATTACATATCTAATGTAGATATAGTACTAACGATACTGTTATTCTATGTATCTTGATCTGTGGGAAGGTATCAGTATATTGCATTATATCTATTGTAGATATAGTAATAACGAAGCTGCTATTATATGTACATCGATCTGTGGGTAGGGTTCAGTATATTACATTATATCTACTGTAGATATAGTAATAATGATGTTGTGACCAAAATTACTTTGATCTGTGGGAAGGCATCAGTATATTACAGTATATCCAATGTAGATATAGTATAAATGAAACTGTTTCTCAACGTACATTGATCTGTGGGAAGGAATCAGTATATTACATTGTATCCAATGTAGATATAGTAATAATGATATTGTTATTAAATGTATATTACATATCTAATGTAGATATAGTAATAACGATACTGTTATTATATGTATATTGATCTGTGGGAAGGTATCAGTATATTACATTGTATCCAATGTAGATATAGTAATAATGATATTGTTATTAAATGTATATTACATATCTAATGTAGATATAGTAATAACGATACTGTTATTATATGTATATTGATCTGTGGGAAGGTATCAGTATATTACATTATATCTATTGTAGATATAGTAATAACGAAACTGCTATTATATGTACATTGATCTGTGGGAAGGTATCAGTATATTACATTGTATCCAATGTGGATATAGTAATAATGATATTGTTATTAAATGTACATTGGTCTGTGGGAGAAAAACAGTATATTACATTACAGCTGATGTAGATATATTAATAATGGTATTGTTATTAAATGTGTATTACATATCTAAAGTAGATATAGTAATAACGATACTGTTATTATATGTATATTGATCTGTGGGAAGGTATCACTATATTACATTATATCTATTGTAGATATAGTAACAACGAAACTGTTACTATATGTACATTGATCTGTGGGAAGGAATCAGTATATTACATTGTATCCAATGTAGATATAGTAGTAATGATATTGTTATTAAATGTATATTACATATCTAATGTAGATATAGTAATAACGATACTGTTATTCTATGTATATTGATCTGTGGGAAGGTATCAGTATATTGCATTATATCTATTGTAGATATAGTAATAACGAAGCTGCTATTATATGTACATCGATCTGTGGGTAGGGATCAGTATATTACAATATATCTACTGTAGATATAGTAATAATGATGTTGTGACCAAAATTACTTTGATCTGTGGGAAGGCATCAGTATATTACATTATATCCAATGCAGATATAGTATAAATGAAACTGTTTCTCAACGTACATTGATCTGTGGGAAGGAATCAGTATATTGCAGCAGATCTAATGCAGATATAGTAATAAGGATATTGCCATTATATGTACATTGATCGGTGGGAAGGGATCATTATATTACATTATATCTATTGTAGATATAGTAATAACGAAACAGCTATTATATGTACATTGAACTGTGGGAAGGTATCAGTATATTACATTGTATCCAATGTAGATATAGTAATAATGATATTGTTATTAAATGTATATTACATATCTAATGTAGATATAGTAATAACGATACTGTTGTTATATGTATATTGATCTGTGGGAAGGTATCAGTATATTACATTATATCTATTGTAGATATAGTAATAACGATACTGTTATTATATGTACTTTGATCTGTTGGAAGGTATCAGTACATTATATTGTATCTAATGTGGATATAGTAATAACGAAACTGTTATTATATGTACATTGATCTGTGGGAAGGGATCAGTATATTAAATTACATCTGATGTAGATATAGTAATAATGGTATTGTTATTAAACGTACATTGGTCTGTGGGAATAAATCAGTATATTACATTACATCTGATGTAGATATATTTGTTAGCGTCAGCACGTGTTCAAGGGTTGACACGTGGCAGGGTCAATGCATTTGGGGCTTTGACCTGGGTTTCAAGGATTTCTTAGGATTCTTTAGGTTATCGATACCCCGAGCCATATGTCTGTCATCGGACTTGGGCCGGCGGTAGCTGATACTTGAGGTGCGACGAATTCTAAGAGTCGCGGATGTTTTGTTTATGGAACGGCGATAGAGAGTTCGATCGCCGATTCTCGAAGGAACGCGCGTGTGGCCGATGACCCGAAGTCATGGTGCTGCACGGCACGTGTCAAAAGATAAGGTTGATCTAGAAGGATCTGGCCACGGAGTGGGGAAGATCTTGCATCTTCTGGTAGGAGGACCATGAGGAACGGCATGGCACTTACCCCAGAACCTTGATCGGGAAAACACCTCAATTCAATTCTTGACATCAGAAGTGGGATTCGTTCAATTTTGTTAAAAACTCGCGTTCGCAATGAGTAGTCCACCGGGTACGGCTGATGCGCCATCATTTGACGAGCTTTTCCGCCGTTTTATGGAAACGGTCGCGTCGGGTGCGGTACCGACCACCACGTCCGCGAGGGGTGATAAAGTGATCGCGGATGCTATTCCGGATTTTTGTGGTACCGATCTCGGGGAAGACGCTAACCAGTGGTGCGATATAGTCGAGAAAATCACGGAGAAACTTTCCGTGTCACAAAGATTAAGTTTGGCCACCCATGCATTGACTGGTGCTGCCAAAAAATGGTATAAAGGATGGGAAGGCAACCCACGGACTTGGACAACATTTCGAGACGACCTGTGTTCGGTGTTTGTGCCCGAGGATCGATTGTGTGAACGTTTGTCCCGTGCGGTTGAGTATACAAGTGATTCCGCGCTTTCATATTCAGAATATGCGCGTAACAAACTAAAGTATTACGGGCAGACGCAAATTGATTTCAAACAACAAGAACTGATTAGTCTTGTAATAGGTCATGTAATGGACGCTACAGTGCGCCAGTCTTTGATGAATGCGCGTTACGAGACGACTTCGGACTTACTCAGTGGTATTTCTAATTTCATAAAAGTGACGCGAAAGGGGAAAGATCACGATACGAAAGGTGCATCTCATAAATATCGTGAACGTGGTGTTGCCCCGCGAAAACGGTGTTATCAATGTAACGAGACGGGTCATTTACAGAAAGACTGTCCGAAAAAACGGAAGGTAGAGGAGTTGCAAAAGGATTCTATTAAAAAGCCGAATGTGCCTACGTGTTCGTTTTGTTCAAAAAGGGGGCACGTGGAAGGTGATTGTTGGATTAAGAAACGATCACCTCGTGAAGAAAGGGGCAGCAAAAGGGGAGCTGACCGTCAAGGGGGATCTGAAGTGAACGCGTGTTTCTCGGTGGGCCATAAGTTGTCACCAGTTATATTACAAGACATGTTAGTTAAATCCTGTTTGTTGGATTGCGGTGCAACGTGTTCACTTATCAAGGAACGAGTGGCCAAACGCGCGAACTGTAAAATCGTTTGGTGCGCCGACATTGTAAAGTTATTGTCGGGTTCAACAATAAATGTGGTTGGTTATACAACGGCTGTTATACAAACAGAAGAAGTGGCAGCAGAACTTGACATGTTGGTCGTTTCTGACGATGCGATGGTTTATGACTTAATTATTGGGAAGAACATCGGTCCGCAAGGGATCAAAATGACTACCGATTCTAACGGAGAAACCAAATTGGAGAGGTGTTCAATGGTTCGGGCTGGAACGCAGGAAGGAGTAACAGCACAGGTCTTCGCTTGCGACGGGGGTGACCACACTGATGAGACACGTGGCCGTGTAGAAGAGCTGTTGGAGCGTTACAAATCCCTGACACCGTTGGACAGCTATAAAAGATGCGTAAATACAGGCGAGATTAATATTAAATTAAAAGAGGATAAGATAATTCATTATCACCCCTACCGATTGTCCATCACAGAACGAGAAAAGGTAAGGGAGATAATCAATGAATTACTGTTGAACAATGTCATACGTGAAAGTACGTCGCCGTTTGCGAGCCCTATAATTTTAGTCAAAAAGAAAAACGGTAAAGACCGTATGTGCGTCGATTTTCGTGCTCTTAATCGCATTACTATTAAAGACCGGTATCCGTTACCCTTGATTGAAGACCAGCTCGATCGTTTAAGCAAGGGAAAATATTTTACGATTCTCGATATGGCTTCGGGGTTTTACCAAATTCCGGTAGCGCAGGATTCGATAGAGAAAACAGCCTTTGTGACCCCAGATGGTCACTATGAGTTTTTAAGAATGCCGTTTGGGTTAGCCAATGCTCCTGGAGTCTTTCAAAGAGCAATAAATAAGGCCCTCGGTACCCTACGAAATAGTGTCGCGCTTGTATATATTGATGACGTTCTTATACCTACGCAAACCGTTGAAGAAGGTTTAAAACATTTAGAGCTTGTGTTGCAGGCGCTTGACGCTGCGGGGTTTTCGTTAAATTTAGAAAAGTGTAAATTCCTCCAGACGACTATTAATTATTTGGGTCGAGAGGTTTCCGCTGAGGGTGTTAGGCCCGGCAAGGATAAGGTCAAGGCTTTGTTAGAATCTCCTGTTCCGAATAACGTTAAACAAGTCAGGCAATTCATGGGTTTGGCTAGTTATTTTAGGAAATTTATTCCGGAGTTTGCGGTACGGACTGCATGTATTACCAAATTAACGAAGAAAAATGAACAATGGCAGTGGGACGTAGAGCACGAAAATGCGCGACGGTACATATTAGAGAAATTAAGTTCTAACCCGTTACTTGTGGTGTTTGATCCAAACAGGGAAACTGAATTGCACACCGATGCGAGTGCGATAGGGTATGGAGCTATTCTCTTTCAAAAAGTAGATGGGGATTTGAGAGTAGTTGCGTATTTTAGTCGACGTACTACACCGGCGGAGGCACGTTATCATTCTTATGAGCTTGAAACACTTGCTATTGTTAATGCGTTAAAGCATTTTCGCGTGTATCTCTTAGGTCTTAAATTTAAAATAATCACAGATTGTAATGCTATTAAGGCTACCGCCACGAAAAAGGATTTGTTACCGCGCGTAGCAAGGTGGTGGATTTTTCTACAAGATTACGATTTTGATATAATATATCGAAAGGGAAAATATGTGGAGCATGTAGATTATTTTAGCCGTAACCCTCCTAAGGACTATCGCGTTAATGTTATCTGTGAAGGCTCTTGGTTAGAGACAGTACAGAGAAAGGACGAGGAGACCCAAAATTTGATCAAACGAGTACATGATAATGATACCTTATGTAGCGATTTCGGCGTAAGGGAGAATATTTTGTGCCGTAAAATACTTTCTGATTCCGGAAGAATCCTTTATCGTAGTTTTGTACCGAAGGGTAGTAGGTTTGGCCTGCTACGTCTCTATCATGATGAAAATTGCCATGTTGGCTTTGAAAAAACGTATGACCGGATTTTTAAAAAGTATTGGTTTCCGAAGATGAGAGCTTTCGTAAAAAAATACGTTAATCATTGTCTCACCTGTGTCGTTGCCAAGAGACACACGGGGCCGAAGCAGGGCTATTTGCATTCGATTCCTAAAAAGTGTATCCCGTTTCACACAATTCATTGTGATTGTGTTGGGCCTTTTGAAAAATCTAAGGAGGGTTACCAACATATTTTAATTATAGTAGATGCCTTCACAAAATATTTACAGTTGGTTCCACTAAAAACTTTAAGCGGTGATGAAATGTTACAAATCTTTAAAGAACGTTTGACGTTGTTTGGTGTCCCGCAACTTGTTATTTTTGACAGAGGTACTAACTTCACGTTTAAACAATTGCAACAATTTATTGAGAAACACGGTAGTATAGTTCATTATGTTGCTACGGGTGCCCCACGAGCCAACGGTCAAGCAGAGCGCTATGTGGCGACAGTAACAAATCTCTTGACGGTAGAAATAAAAAAATTTAAGGAATGGCCGAACAAGCTAGCTAAGCTTATGTTGTCATTAAATACGACTGTGCAGAAAACGACCGGGTTTTCTCCATATCGTTTGTTGTTTGGGTTAGAGCGAGGTACAGGTGTTGCTGATCGCGTTGAGGCCGAGTTGCCGGACACAAACGAACGAATTAATGTTAATGAAGACAGGGACTTGGCATCTGTACGATTAGCGGAAAATGCGGTTGAACAAAATACTAGATTTGATAAGAAACGCAGGGACAATGTGGTGTACAAGGAAGGCGACACAGTTTTTGTAAAACCAGCCGATTTAAGACGAGCCAAATTAGAGTCGAAGTATTTAGGCCCGTTTGTAATATCGAAGGTGCTGCAAAATGACCGTTTTGAAGTGGTGGGCAAAACTAAGAGGCCACAAACGGTGCCTAAAGATCGTATGAAGTTATGGAAAGGTGAATGGTCTGGGGATATCGATCCTGACGATATTTGTTCATCGTCTGATGAGCGTAATGTTGAAGATGAGCCGTGTTAGCGATCTATATTGTTTGTTATTCGGAATATTTTGCAACTACAATACTGTAAACCGGATATTATAACTCTTTTGCGTTTGTTTTTCTTTTTTTTTGATTCTATTATTTGTTATAAAGCTCATTTAGTTGTAGGTCAATTGATTGTTTTTAATTTTTTGTAATGTCCTTTTAATTTATTAAAGTATAAAAAGAGAGAGAGTAAACAATAATAATATTTGAGTTGTTTTTTTTTTGTGTTTGCCTTGTTAGACAAATTTTTAATTAATTAGAATGGAATTAGTGTTTCTGTTGAAACGTGAGAATGACAACGGAAACATAAGGCTGCGGTTGTCTTATAAAATAGAACAGAGGTATCTGAAGCTTAACGTATGAAAGGTGACAATGTTGTGTACGGAATAGAGTAACGCTAGGGGTTCGAAATTAAACTTCGTCATAGAAGGCACGTGGTCGTGGCCTTGACAGGGTAGTCGAAGGACGGCGTTTGAAAGGTACACAAATTGCGCGGAATAGAGGACGTTATAACTTCAATGACCCAGGATGATAAAAGTGTGGGCGGTAACTACAGTAGGGTACAGGTAATGTGCGGAACTGTGGAGGTCATGACGCCAGGAAAACATTTGTGGTAAAAGCGTTTGGCAGTAGCAGCGGCAGGGCATGATTGAAGTGCGGAGCCGGGGGTTGTGCGGCCTAGAGACGCTGTTTTGAGGAATTTTGGGTGCCAGATTGTGGCGCATAGGTAAACCAGAATATTGTTAATATACTGTGCGAATGAGTTCCTGAATTGCAGCTTCCCGAGAGCGTGAAGCAGGTCAGTTTGGCCGTGTTAGCGTCAGCACGTGTTCAAGGGTTGACACGTGGCAGGGTCAATGCATTTGGGGCTTTGACCTGGGTTTCAAGGATTTCTTAGGATTCTTTAGGTTATCGATACCCCGAGCCATATGTCTGTCATCGGACTTGGGCCGGCGGTAGCTGATACTTGAGGTGCGACGAATTCTAAGAGTCGCGGATGTTTTGTTTATGGAACGGCGATAGAGAGTTCGATCGCCGATTCTCGAAGGAACGCGCGTGTGGCCGATGACCCGAAGTCATGGTGCTGCACGGCACGTGTCAAAAGATAAGGTTGATCTAGAAGGATCTGGCCACGGAGTGGGGAAGATCTTGCATCTTCTGGTAGGAGGACCATGAGGAACGGCATGGCACTTACCCCAGAACCTTGATCGGGAAAACACCTCAATTCAATTCTTGACATATTAATAATGATATTGTTATTAAATGTATATTACATATCAAATGTAGATATGGTAATAACGATACTGCCATTATATGTACGTTGATCGGTGGGAAGGGATCATTATATTACATTATATCTAATGAAAATATTGTAATAATGATATTGTTATTAAATGTACATTGGTCTGTGGGAATAAATCAGTATATTAAATTTCATCTGATGTAGATATAGTAATAATGATATTGTTATTAAATGTATATTACATATCCAATGTAGATATAGTAATAACGATACTGTTATTATATGTACATTGATCTGTGGGAAGGTATCAGTATGTTACATTATATCTAATGTAGATGCAGTAATAACGATACTGTTATTATATGTATATTGATCTGTGGGAAGGTATCAGTATATTACATTATATCTATTGTAGATATAGTAACAACGAAACTGTTATTATATGTACATTGATCTGTGGGAAGGTATCAGTATATTGCAGCAGATCTAATGCAGATATAGTAATAAGGATATTGCCATTATATGTACATTGATCGGTGGGAAGGGATCATTATATTACATTATATCTATTGTAGATATAGTAATAACGAAACTGCTATTATATGTACATTGATCTGTGGGAAGGTATCAGTATATTACATTGTATCCAATGTAGATATAGTAATAATGATATGGTTATGAAATGTATATTACATATCTAATGTAGATATAGTAATAACGATACTGTTATTATATGTATATTGATCTGTGGGAAGGTATCAGTATATTACATTATATCTATTGTAGATATAGTAATAACGATACTGATATCATATGTACATTGATCTGTGGGAAGGTATCAGTATATTACATTGTATCCAGTGTAGGTATAGTAATAATGATATTGTTATTAAATGTACATTGGTCTGTGGGAATAAATCAGTATATTACATTACACCTGATGTAGATATATTAATAATGATATTGTTATTAAATGTATATTACATATCAAATGTAGACTTGGTAATAACGATACTGCCATTATATGTGCATTGATAGGTGGGATGTGATCATTATATTACATTATATCTAATGTAGATATAGTAATAACGAATTGTTATTATACGTACATTGGTCTGTGGGATTAAATCAGTATATTACATTTCATCTGATGTAGATATAGTAATAAATGTATTGTTATTAAATGTATATCACATATCTAATGCAGATATAGTAATAACGATACTGTTATTATATGTACATTGATCTGTGGGACGGGATCAGTATATTACATTATATCTAATGTGGATATAGTAATAATGATATTGTTACCAAGATTACATTGATCTGTGGGAAGGGATCAGTATATTACATTATATCCAATGTAGATATAGTATTAATGATACTGGTATTCAATGCACATTGATCTGTGGGAAGGAATCAGTATATTGCAGTAGATCTAATGTAGATATAGTAATAACGATACTGTTATGAACTGTTTATTACGTATCTAATGTAGATATGGTAAGGACGATATTGTTACAATCTTGCATTGATCTGTGGAAGGTGATCAGTATATTACATTATACATGATGAAAATATTGTAATAATGATATTGTTATTAAATGTACATTGTTCTGTGGGAAGGGATCAGTATATTAAATTACATCTGATGTAGATATAGTAATAATGGTATTGTTATTAAACGTACATTGGTCTGTGGGATTAAATCAGTGTATTACATTTCATCTGATGTAGATATAGTAATAATGATATTGTTATTAAATGTATATTACATATCTAATGTAGATATAGTAATAACGATACTGTTATTATATGTACATTGATCTGTGGGACGGGATCAGTATATTACATTATATCTAATGTGGATATAGTAATAATGATATTGTTACCAAGATTACATTGATCTGTGGGAAGGGATCAGTATATTACATTATATCCAATGTAGATATAGTATAAATGATACTGGTATTCAATGCACATTGATCTGTGGGAAGGAATCAGTATATTGCAGTAGATCTAATGTAGATATAGTAATAACGATACTGTTATGAACTGTTTATTACGTATCTAATGTAGATATGGTAAGGACGATATTGTTACAATCTTGCATTGATCTGTGGAAGGTGATCAGTATATTACATTATACATGATGAAAATATTGTAATAATGATATTGTTATTAAATGTACATTGTTCTGTCGGAATAAATCAGTATATTAAATTTCATCTGATGTACATATAGTAATAATGATATTGTTATTAAATGTATATTACATATCCAATGTAGATATAGTAATAACGATACTGTTATTATATGTACATTGATCTGTGGGAAGGTATCAGTATATTACATTATATCTAATGTAGATGCAGTAATAACGATACTGTTATTATATGTATATTGATCTGTGGGAAGGTGTCAGTAAATTACATTATATCTATTGTAGATATAGTAACAACGAAACTGTTGTTATATGTACATTGATCTGTGGGAAGGTATCAGTATATTACATTGTATCCAATGTAGATATAGTAATAATGATATTGTTATTAAATGTATATTGGTCTGTGGAGAAAAACAGTATATTACATTACATCTGATGTAGATATATTAATAATGATATTGTTATTAAATGTGTATTACATATCTAATGTAGATATAGTAATAACGATACTGTTATTATATGTATATTGATCTGTGGGAAGGTATCAGTATATTACACTATATCTAATATAGATATAGTAATAACGATACTGTTATTATATGTACATTGATCTGTGGGAAGGTATCAGTATATTACATTGTATCCAATGTAGGTATAGTAATAATGATATTGTTATTAAATGTACATTGGTCGGTGGGAATAAATCAGTATATTACATTACATCTGATGTAGATATATTAATAATGATATTGTTATTAAATGTATATTACATACCAAATGTAGATATAGTAATAACGATACTGCCATTATATGTACGTTGATCGGTGGGAAGGGATCATTATATTACATTATATCTACTGTAGATATAGTAATAATGATATTGTTATTAAATGTACATTGATCTGTGGGATTAAATCCGTATATTACATTACACTTGATGTAGATATATTAATAATGATATTGTTATTAAATGTATATTACATATCAAATGTAGACTTGGTAATAACGATCCTGCCATTATATGTGCATTGATCGGTGGGATGTGATCATTATATTACCTTATATCTAATGTAGATATAGTAATAACGATACTGTTATTATATGTACTTTGATCTGTTGGAAGGTATCAGTACATTATATTGTATCTAATGTGGATATAGTAATAACGAAACTGTTATTATATGTACATTGATCTGTGGGAAGGGATCAGTATATTAAATTACATCTGATGTAGATATAGTAATAATGGTATTGTTATTAAACGTACATTGGAATGTGGGATTAAATCAGTGTATTACATTTCATCTGATGTAGATATAATAATAATGATATTGTTATTAAATGTACATTGGTCTGTGGGAATAAATCAGTATATTACATTACATCTGATGTAGATATATTAATAATGATATTGTTATTAAATGTATATTACATATCAAATGTAGATATAGTAATAACGATACTGCCATTATATGTACGTTGATCGGTGGGAAGGGATCAATATATTACATTATATCTAATGTAGATATAGTAATAGTGATATTGTTATTAAATGTAAATTGGTCTGTGGGATTAAATCAGTATATTACATTACACCTGATGTAGATATATTAATAATGATATTGTTATTAAATGTATATTACATATCAAATGTAGATATAGTAATAACGATACTGTTATTATATGTACATTGATCTGTGGGAAGGGTTCAGTATATTACATTATATCTAACGTAGATATAGTAATAATGATATTGTTACCAAGATTACATTGATCTGTGGGAAGGGTTCAGTATATTACATTATACCTAACGTAGATATAGTAATAATGATATTGTTACCAAGATTACATTGATCTGTGGGAAAGGATCAGTATATTACATTATATCCAATGTAGATATAGTATAAATGATACTGGTATTCAATGTACATTGATCTGTGGGAAGGAATCAATATATTGCAGTGGATGTAATGTAGATATAGTAATAACGATACTGTTATGAACTGTTTATTACGTATCTAATGTAGATATAGTAAGGACGATATTGTTACAATCTTGCATTGATCTGTGGAAGGTGATCAGTATATTACATTATACCTAATGAAAATATTGTAATAATGATATTGTTATTAAATGTACATTGGTCTGTGGGAATAAATCAGTATATTAAATTTCATCTGATGTAGATATAGTAATAATGATATTGTTATTAAATGTATATTACATATCCAATGTAGATATAGTAATAACGATACTGTTATTATATGTACATTGATCTGTGGGAAGGTATCAGTATGTTACATTATATCTAATGTAGATGCAGTAATAACGATACTGTTATTATATGTATATTGATCTGTGGGAAGGTATCAGTATATTACATTATATCTATTGTAGATATAGTAACAACGAAACTGTTATTATATGTACATTGATCTGTGGGAAGGTATCAGTATATTGCAGCAGATCTAATGCAGATATAGTAATAAGGATATTGCCATTATATGTACATTGATCGGTGGGAAGGGATCATTATATTACATTATATCTATTGTAGATATAGTAATAACGAAACTGCTATTATATGTACATTGATCTGTGGGAAGGTATCAGTATATTACATTGTATCCAATGTAGATATAGTAATAATGATATGGTTATGAAATGTATATTACATATCTAATGTAGATATAGTAATAACGATACTGTTATTATATGTATATTGATCTGTGGGAAGGTATCAGTATATTACATTATATCTATTGTAGATATAGTAATAACGATACTGATATCATATGTACATTGATCTGTGGGAAGGTATCAGTATATTACATTGTATCCAGTGTAGGTATAGTAATAATGATATTGTTATTAAATGTACATTGGTCTGTGGGAATAAATCAGTATATTACATTACACCTGATGTAGATATATTAATAATGATATTGTTATTAAATGTATATTACATATCAAATGTAGACTTGGTAATAACGATACTGCCATTATATGTGCATTGATCGGTGGGATGTGATCATTATATTACATTATATCTAATGTAGATATAGTAATAACGAATTGTTATTATACGTACATTGGTCTGTGGGATTAAATCAGTATATTACATTTCATCTGATGTAGATATAGTAATAAATGTATTGTTATTAAATGTATATCACATATCTAATGCAGATATAGTAATAACGATACTGTTATTATATGTACATTGATCTGTGGGACGGGATCAGTATATTACATTATATCTAATGTGGATATAGTAATAATGATATTGTTACCAAGATTACATTGATCTGTGGGAAGGGATCAGTATATTACATTATATCCAATGTAGATATAGTATAAATGATACTGGTATTCAATGCACATTGATCTGTGGGAAGGAATAAGTATATTGCAGTAGATCTAATGTAGATATAGTAACAACGATACTGTTATGAACTGTTTATTACGTATCTAATGTAGATATGGTAAGGACGATATTGTTACAATCTTGCATTGATCTGTGGAAGGTGATCAGTATATTACATTATACATGATGAAAATATTGTAATAATGATATTGTTATTAAATGTACATTGTTCTGTGGGAAGGGATCAGTATATTAAATTACATCTGATGTAGATATAGTAATAATGGTATTGTTATTAAACGTACATTGGTCTGTGGGATTAAATCAGTGTATTACATTTCATCTGATGTAGATATAGTAATAATGATATTGTTATTAAATGTATATTACATATCTAATGTAGATATAGTAATAACGATACTGTTATTATATGTACATTGATCTGTGGGACGGGATCAGTATATTACATTATATCTAATGTGGATAGAGTAATAATGATATTGTTACCAAGATTACATTGATCTGTGGGAAGGGATCAGTATATTACATTATATCCAATGTAGATATAGTATAAATGATACTGGTATTCAATGCACATTGATCTATGGGAAGGAATCAGTATATTGCAGTAGATCTAATGTAGATATAGTAATAACGATACTGTTATGAACTGTTTATTACGTATCTAATGTAGATATGGTAAGGACGATATTGTTACAATCTTGCATTGATCTGTGGAAGGTGATCAGTATATTACATTATACCTAATGAAAATATTGTAATAATGATATTGTTATAAAATGTACATAGGTCTGTGGGAATAAATCAGTATATTAAATTTCATCTGATGTAGATATAGTAATAATGATATTGTTATTAAATGTATATTACATATCCAATGTAGATATAGTAATAACGATACTGTTATTATATGTACATTGATCTGTGCGAAGGTATCAGTATATTACATTATATCTAATGTAGATGCAGTAAGAACGATACTGTTATTATATGTATATTGATCTGTGGGAAGGTATCAGTATATTACATTATATCTATTGTAGATATAGTAACAACGAAACTGTTATTATATGTACATTGATCTGTGGGAAGGTATCAGTATATTACATTGTATCCAATGTAGATATAGTAATAATGATATTGTTATTAAATGTATATTACATATCTAATGTAGATATAGTAATAACGATACTGTTATTCTATGAATATTGATCTGTGGGAAGGTATCAGTATATTACATTATATCTATTGTAGATATAATAATAACGAAGCTGCTATTAATTGTACATCGATCTGTGGGTAGGGATCAGTATATTACATTATATCTACCGTAGATATAGTAATAATGATGTTGTTACCAAAATTACTTTGATCTGTGGGAAGGCATCAGTATATTACACTATATCTAATGTAGATATAGTAATATCGATACTGTTATCATATGTACATTGATCTGTGGGAAGGTATCAGTATATTACATTGTATCCAATGTAGGTATAGTAATAATGATATTGTTATTAAATGTACATTGGTCTGTGGGAATAAATCAGTATATTACATTACATCTGATGTAGATATATTAATAATGATAT